>NC_082712.1:77642942-77682942 GCF_030144855.1 Hypanus sabinus | reverse complement strand
TCCAAACATGTGCTCCTGTTTTACACTTGGGCACTCAGCACCAGTCAATGACACAGGCATGTCCCCCAAAGTGGAGAAAGCACAGGAGGCTTGGTATCAACATTGCAAAGATTGATCAGCAAGGCTGTGCACCCACTTTCAATCAGTTTGTCAAGTGTCGTACAAGAGGAAATAAAGCATTGGACCTCTTGTATGCAAATGTTAGAGTTGCATACAGCTCCACCATTCTCCCCCAGTCGGAAGATCAGGTCACAACTTGATTCATCTCATGCCCTTGTATAAGCCCAAAGTACAGCAGCAGCTAATTACCACCAAGACGGTAAAGAAATGATCTCCAGTGGCCTTGAAGGGCTGCTTGAGGTGATTGACTGGAATGTGCTTTGTGAACTCTATGGGGATGACATTAACGGACTTACTGACTGCATCAACTTCTGAGTAGACACTGTAATACCACTCCCATTTGGGTAAGCAGTACTGTGACCATTGCATTTTTTGATTTCTCAAGTGCCTTCAATACCATGCAGTCCTCATTGCTGGGGGAAAATCTCCAATCAATGCAGGTTGGCACTTCTTTGATAATGGACTACCTGACTGGCAGACGACAGAGCTGCCAGTGTGGCTTCAGAGCTGTGTTTCAGACATGGCAATAAGTAGCACTGGGGCTCCACAGGGGATTGTATTGACTCCTGTTTACTCTGCATACCACAGACTTTAGATACGACATTGAGTCCTGTAATCTGCAGAAATTTTCTGTTGTTGGGTGTCTAAAGGGAGGATGGGAGGATGATACAGAGCCCAGGTGGAGAACTTTGTCAAACTGTGCAAGCTGAATCAGCTGCAGCTCAAATCAGTAAGACAAAAGAAATGATGATGGATTTTAGGAAGACTAACCTGCACTGTTTCCAGTTACCATTGATGGTGAGGACATGAATGTGGTGAGGAACTGCAAGTACCTGGGGGTGCACTTGGATGGCAGACTTGAGTGGAGCACCAACACAGACTCCCTGACAACCTCTCTTCACCCCTCACAGAAGTAGTTTTATCCTCAGGCTGAAGAAGATCAAGCCTTCAATCGGCCAACACAATTGATAAGTAATTGTGGATTTTTAATTCAATTGAATTGAGCAAAATGACATTTGGGAAGTTTCCCTTATGCACTGTCCTTAACGCATAGAATTAGAAGGCCTTAAATTGGGGTGAGATCCCACAATATAGTGAAACAGAAAAGTATGCCTCCTGTACCTAATAAAGTGACCTCTGAGGGTAAGTCCATGGTCGATTGTTGCCGTAGCCCATTCACTTCAAGGTTTGATGTGTCGTGCATTCAGAGATGCTCTTCTTCATACCACTGCTGTAACATGGGATTATTTGACTTACTGTCAACTTCCTGTCAGCTTGAACCAGTCTGGCTATTCTCTCCCGACCTCCCTCATTAACCCACTGAGCAAACACTCATAGGATTTTTTTTTTGTTTTTCACACCATTCTCTGTAAACTCTAGAGACTCTTGTGCGTGAAAATCCCAGGAGATCAGCAGTTTCCGAGATACTCAAACCATCCCGTCTGGCACCAACAATCATTCCACAGTCAAAGTCACTTTGATCACATTTACTCCCCAATCTGATGTTCAGTCTGAACAACAACTGGATCTCTTGACCAGGTCTGCTTACTTTTGTGCATTAAGTTGCTGCCATATGATTGTGGAATTCGTTGCCACTGGTGACTGTGGAGGGCAAGTCACTGGGTATACTTAAAGTAGAGGTTGACAGATTCTTGATTAGTCAGGACACGAAGGGATATGGGGAGAAGGCAGGAGATTGAGGCTGAGGGGGAAATGCATTGGCCATTGTGAAATGGTGGAGCAGACTCAATGGGCCAGATGGCCTAATTCTGCCCCTCTATCTTATGGATTGGCTAATTAGAAATTTGCATTAAAAAGCAGGCATACGTGTGTATCTAATACAGTGAGTGTATATCTACATACCATTAATCCCACTTTCTGAAAGTGGACGAGGAACACCCCATCCATTTCCATTTTGAATCGGAGAAGAAGCTGTGAAACAAACAGAATTGTGTTACCACTTTTATGAATAAATCCCAGAAACAGTCACTCTAGATTCCAGATTTTATACTCCCTTATCACTCCATACTATTATTTTTGTTGACAAGATGAGACAGTTGTTTCCTTCAGGGTACAACGAGTTGGTGGGTGGATGTAGAAATGGATCCTCTCCAAAACTGCTAACAGGGAGTCAACAATGAGAATGCTTCTGACCAGGCACTGGTAAGCTACACTTTAGAAAGTCAAGTCATTGTGATCACCAGCATTCTTTCATAGTCCACACTGTCTTCAGAGTTTTGCGACCAGACAAAGGCCAGGAAATTCACAAGTGGTTAGGGACATTGTAAATGAGGGGAGAAATTTATTCCAATGAGTTCAGAGCATGGGATCATCGATTTGGGATCCATAGGGGTATAGAGGATGGTTCACAAGATGGTGGGCTGCAAACGTTGGAAAAGGAAGGCTGTGGGGAATTTGGTGTTGTGGTCAATGAGAGTTTACTGGTTGAACAAGGCAGTCCGAGCTCTGCCCACAGGGTGAGTGCTCTGTTCGTGAACTGCTTTGAACTAGCTGTAGGGGGAGAGCAGGAGACCAAGATTTGATCTGCCTCAGAGCACCAGTTCAACTTAGACAGAATAGGGAATAGGCAGAGATGGAATATAGTGCATGGACATACACTTCGGCGAAAGGAACGTGGACTATTTGCTAAATGGGGAGAAAATTCAAAAACTGGGGTGCAAAGGTATTTGGGAGTCCTTGTGCAGGATTCCCTGAAGGTTAACTTGCATGTTTAGTCAGTGATAAGGAAGGCAAGGTCAATGTTACCATTCATTTCAAGAGGACTAGAATACAAAAGCAAGGATGTAATGTCAAAGCTTTATATGGCATTGGTCAGATCATACGGAGAATTGTGAGTAGTTTTCACCCCCTTATTTAAGAAAAGTTGTGCTGGCATTGGAGAGGGTCTAGAGAAGGTTCATGAGAATGATTCTGGGAATGAAGGGGCAAATATATGAGGAGCGTTTAATGTCTCTGGGTCTGTGCTTGCTGGAGTTTAGAAGAATGAGGGGAACCTCATTGAAATGTATTCAGTATCGAAAAATCGGGATAGAGTGGATATGGAGAG
Source organism: Hypanus sabinus (assembly GCF_030144855.1). Lineage (NCBI taxonomy): Eukaryota > Metazoa > Chordata > Chondrichthyes > Myliobatiformes > Dasyatidae > Hypanus > Hypanus sabinus. Next base: position 77,679,755 of record NC_082712.1, on the reverse strand, counting down.
GATGCTTCCCATAGTGGGGGAATTTAGGACCAGAAGGTACAGCCTCAGAGCTGAAGGACATTCATCTAGAATGGAGATGAGGAAAAATTTCTTCAGCCAGAGCGTGGTGAATCTGTAAAATTCACTGCCACACATGGCTGTGGAGGCCAAGTCATTGGGTGTATTTAAGGCAGAGGTTGATAGGTTCTTGAATAGTCAAGGATGCACACCAAGCTTCTAAGGTCGTGCATTGGAAGTACCCTGAGAAGCCAGGAAAATGGCAGAGGATACGGACCAACTCACAAAGTGTTGTCCCACTTTCCCTGCCACCCCTCTCTTGCCCCATCTATAGCAAAAAATGCCCCTTCTAAACAGATTTCCTCAGCAGCTGCAGAACCCGCAAGATCTTGGTGGAAGGGAGACATCCTTGATGCTGAGGGACCACAGTGAAGAAGACTTACCAACCATGGTGGCTGCAAGCAGGGCTATGATGGTGAAGAGACACTGGCCTGACATCCTGTACATCAGCTGTCCGACTCTGGGTGCTGTGTACTGTGAATCCAGGCCTTTTATTCACTCAGTACCCAGAATCCTGTGACCAGAAGTTGGCTCCGTTCACAACTTGTGACATTATGCCAAGCAATGAATCAGCAGTCCAATCACTTTGGACAAGGAATAATAAACATGTGATGTAGTGATTGTCAGAGAGATTTAAATCAGAAAATACTTGGATTGCAGAGGCAGTCTTAATTAATTAATAGTTCCGTCTGTCTAAGTAGACAATGGATGCGCCCGGTTTCTGGGGAGCAGAGCTGGGCAATGAACATGGAGATCCTGGGCAGCCCGGACATCAAGATCCCTCTCTCAGCCTCGCGGATGTGGTCCAAAGGAATGCGAAGCAATACATTTGGCATCAGCTTGGCTGCAGGAGCTGCCGGGAGGTGCTGTGATACGTCATCCAACAGCCTTAGGGGCTCCACTCTGGATTTGTGTAGGGTTTATTCCTTAGCCTTCTCTTCTCCCGAAGATGCCCACAAGGCAGTGGGATCTGTAACCCTGGATATAGGCCCATACCGGGTACTGTCAGCTGGAGACAGCTGAGCCTGGGACTAGTGTAAGGCAGGGTTGTCAGACCCTGTAGTAGTGACATATGGAGCCACTACCCACTACCTAAAGAGAAGCAGAGGCAGTCTTAATTAACAAATGGTTCCATCTGTCTAAGTTTATTGCTTACTGTCAGTTGGACTTCTGTGTACCACTAAATCCGGCATGTTGAGTTGCCACAAGCTATTGGCTCCAGGCTGAACTTGTAATAGTTTTAGGGAGAGTGTGTTGCTGAAAGCCCAGAATTTAATCCCACTCTGAACTGCTCATGTAAAGATAACTGTGTAGCCGTAATGAAGATGTGGCAAGGGAGGGAGTTCCAGGTTCAGTGGTGGTGAAGCAATGGCAAGTTTCTCTCCAAGGCAGGATGAGATCATGGAAGAGAACTTGCTACTGGTGTTTTTCCAATGTACCTGTTGCTCTTATCCTTCAGGGACAGGGGTCAGAGCTGAGGAGGTGTGTTGGAGTACTGTTGGCATTGAAGAACAGTAATACAGGTCAGTGTAGGAAATGGATACTTCGGTTGATGAAATGGTTGCCACTAATTGCACCGGTGTTGAACTCCTTGCGTGTTATCTGAGATGACAAACGTGGTGACAATCACATCATCTCCATTGTCCATGTCAGGATCAAAGCCTTGATAAGGCCCGTGCCCTTGACAAACACAGTCATTTTCATTTGTTTGGTATGTCCACATCGGCCACTGTCATTGCTGAAGATTAGAACGTTCCTATTGTCTGTTTAACGCCCACAATTGCAGTCTAGCTCTGTGCAGATGATATCACATTGTGGGCTCACTCTATTGCACGGTGATGCAGCTGCTGAGGCGGCACCCTTACCTGTTGTCCAGTCCTGCCTCTTTGAGACTCACTTCTGTCACATCTGGTGCTGCTGCCCGGTTTCCTTCCGTGATCTGCACGGAACCAGAGGTGGCCCTGGCTTCACAGTTTCGGTACTGGGATAGAGACATTGATGTTGATAGAACCATTAGCTCCTGCCAGTTCAATCTGTGTGAAACATTAACTGCTGTGTGTTGTCTGTGTCACACCATAGCTCAACTTGGCTGAAGAAACTGTGCTATTAACCCCTGTCCTATGGGCCACCTAAACTATTATGCCCTGCCTGTTGAAATCTCTGAAATGTTAAGACCTACTTATTGAGTCTGCCTCAACCAGTATTTCTCCCTCTGTAAGTACTGGACCATGGACCATTGCCCATCAAACTGGTTGAGCCAATAATGTTCAATGAGACAGTGAACCATTGACCTTCTCTGTGAAAGGCTCCCAATCCAGATGGCCCCTGTGAACAATACTGCTTCCATCGACATCTTCTGGGTAGATCATGAAACCAAAAATTTCACCTCTTTTATGTCTTTTAAGTTTGTTTTTAATCTTGAATGTCATTTTGGAACTATTAGAGCCAGTGATTTGCAGTTTGGAGATTGTTTGGGTTTTCCAGTGCTCTGCAGTCTCTGAGAGGATTTTGGGCATGCTGGAACCTTGTGGCAGGAAGGCTGTGGGATGGGGCGTGAGTCAATGTTCAACATTTTGCTGATTAAAGCTTCTATAGTTCGCCATTTAAAGCGACAAGGGTGATTAACACTTTTGAGGTGAATGTAGAAGGTGAGGGGAGAGCCTGCCGCTGTGCCCAGAGAAGATTGCCCAAGTTTTCTGCATTCTGGATGTGGACTTGGACTATAGATATTATTCGACCTTATAGTTTTGTTGCACTCTTGTGTTTCTCACCTGATCTTTTTCGTTTTTTTGTGTGCAGGGGAGGAAGATTTGGGGGTTAATGATCGTGCTGCTGTTCTTTTTTCTTTCTTGGTTTCATAGCTCTCTGGAAAAGAATTTCAGAGTTGTATACTTTGATAATAAATTAACCTTTGAACCTTCAAAAGTGTCTGACCCATCAGTCTTCAGCCCTCTCAACCTTGAACCAACATTTGAATCCTTCTTGAAACCCTTCCTCTCCAAATGAATGGGTTATTGGTAGGTGGTGTGTGATAGAATTGTCTACAGAGACACGAGAAATTGCTGATGCTGGAATCTGATGCCTGAAAAACAAGCTGTAGGAAGAGCTCAGTAGGTTGAGCAGCATCTGTGGTAGCAGATACACAGATAAGATTTTTGACTGAGACACTGCACCAGAACTGAGAGTGCAGAGGGAGGAGATCAACATAAAGAGGTGAGGAGGAGCAGAGACAGGGACTGGATGGTGATAAGTGGAACCAGGTGAGTGGGGCATCATGAGCACATGGAGCCGGGAAAGTGGGGTGGGGTCAGAGGAGGTGGAGTATGCTTTATGATCAGCTCTACTGCCCAAGACAAGCAGGGTGAGCTGCCTTAATATCTGTCACCCAGTAGCACTCACATCTACGGTGATGAAGTGCTTTGAGAGGTTGATTATGGTCAGAATTAACTCCTGTCTCAGCTAGGTTCTGGACCCACTGCGATTTGCCAATCACCACAATAGATTTATGGTGGATGCAATCTCAATGGCTCTTCATGTGGCATTGGATCACCTGGACAATGCCAATACCTGGACTGCCAACACAGATGCCCTGTGCAGGAAAGCACAGAGTCGACTGTACTTCCTCAGAAGGCTGGCGTCATTCAATGTTTGTAGTGACATGCTGAAGATGTTCTATCGGTCAGTTGTGGAGAGCACCCTCTTCTTTGTGGTGGCGTGCTGGGGAGGCAGCATTAAGAAGAGGGACGCTTCACATCTTAATAAGCTGGTAAGGAAGGTGGGCTCTGTCGTGGGCACAGAACTGGAGAGTATGACATCAGTGGCAGAGCAGAGGGCGCTGAGTAGGCTACGGTCAACCATGGAAAATCCTGAACATCCTCTGCACAGCACCATCCAGAGACAGAGAAGCAGCTTCAGCAGCAGGTTGCTGTCAATGCAATGCTCCTCAGAAAGGATGAAGAGATCATTACTCCCCAACGCCATTCGGCTCTATAATTCAACCACCAGGGGCAAGACGTTCAAGTGCCGGGGTTAGGACTGAGCTTAAATTGCCACTCAATGCACTTTAGTAAACTATTTATGAACTTTTTAAAAGCTATTTATTAATGCTTTTTGGGAGGGTGATTTTAGATGCATATCATATTTATACTGAGTTAAATACTGTATGTAATTAGTTTTGCTACAATAAGTGTATGGGACACTGGAAAAATGTTGAATTTCCCCTTGGGGATGAATAAAGTATCTATCTATCTATCTATCTATCTATCTATCTATCTATCTATCTATCTATCTATCTATCTATCAATCTATCTATCTATCTAACTAATACCTATGTCAGAATGCTGTTTATAGACAACAGCTCAGCATTTAACATAATCATTCCTCCAGTCATGACAGTGTGGCTAGGCACAGCTCAAATGGCATCTATAAACTTGCTGATGATACAACTATTGTTGGCAGAATCTCAGATTGAAATGAGAGGGTATACAGGATCAAGATATAGCAGAGAATTGATTTTGGACTTAAGAAAGGGTAAGACAAGGGAACACACACCAGTCCTCATCAAGGACTCAGAAGTAGAAGAGTGAGCAATTTCAAGTTCCTGGGTGTTAATATCTCTGAGGATTTATTCTGCACCCATCATATTGAGGCATCTATAAAGAAGGCATGACAGCAGTTATATTTCATTAGGAGTTTGAGGGTATTTGGTATGCCACCAAAGACATCCACAAATTTCTACAAATTTACCATAGAGAACATTCCAACTGGCTGCATCACTTTCTTGTATGGGAGTGGGGATACTACACAGGGTCAAAATAAACTGTGGAAAATTGCAAACTTAGTTAACTCCATCGTGGGCACTGGCCTTCATGGTATCCAGGACATCGTCAAGAAGTGATGCCTCAAAATGGCAGCATCAATCATTAAGGACCCCTAACACCTAGGTCATGTGCTTGTTCATCAGGCAGGAGGTACGGAAGCCTGAAGGCACACACTCAATGATTCAGGAACAGCTTCCTCTCCTGCTGTAATTCATGGTTTTAATTTCTGAAAGGTCTGTAGGTATATAAATCACCTGGACCAGGTGGTGTAAAACCCAGAGTTTGAAAGAGGTGGCTGAAGAGATTGTGGGTGGAAGCATTAGCAATGATTTTTCAAGAATCACTAGATTCTAGAATGGTTCCAGAAGACTAGAAAATTGCAAATATCACTCCACTCTTCAAGAAGGGAGAGAAGCAGAGGATAGGAAATTATAGGCCAGTTATTTTGACCTCAATGGTTGGGAAGATGTTGGAGTGGATTGTTAAGGATGGGGCTTCAGGATACTTGGAGGCACATGTCAAATCAGGATGAAATCAGCATGGTTTCCTTAAGGGAAAGCCTACCCTGACAAATTTGTTGGAATTTTTTTTTTTTAAACTTTTTTTATTGCATTTTTAAATGATTACAAAGTATGAAAAAACAATGTATATAACCCATACCCCCTCCCCTTAACCCCTCCCCCCTAACTACCCTATAGGAAAAAAAAAGAAAGAAAGAAAGAAAGAAAGAAAGAAAGAAAGAAAGAAAGAAAGAAAGAAAGAAAGAAAGAAAGAAAGAAAGAAAGAAAGAAAGAAAGAAAGAAAGAAAGAAAGAAAGAAAGAAAGAAAGAAAGAAAGAAAGAAAGAAAGAAAGAAAGAAAGAAAGAATGCCTGGTGGTTGGAAGATCTCCACATGCTCCAATAACAAACATGAGAGACAAAGGAGAATCGGTTGATATGTATTTAGACTTCTGAAAGGCCTTTGATGAGGTGCCATACATGAAACTACTTAACAAGTTCAGTGCGCATAGTATTACAGGAAAAGTATGGATACAACTATACAACTATACAATGATACAACTATTGTTGGCAGAATCTCAGATCGAAATGAGAGGGTATACAGGATCAAGATATAGCAGAGAATTGATTTTGGACTTAAGAAAGGATGGATAAAGTAGTAGCTGATTGGCAGGACACAATGAGTAGAAATCAAGGGAACCTTTCCCAGTTGGCTGATAGTTACTAGTGATGTTCCACAGAGGTCTGTGTTGGGACTGAGTCCTTTTATGTTATATGTCAATGACTTTGATGACAGAATTGATGGCTTTGTTGCAAAGATTGTGGACAATATGAAGATAGGTGGAGGGGCAGGTAGTTTTGAGGAAGTAGAGTAGCTACAAAAAGGACTTCGACAAATTAGGAGAATGGGCAAAATAGTGGCAGATGGAATATGGTGTCAAGAAGTTTATGGTTATGAAGAAATAAAAAGCTGAACTATTTTCTAAATGGAGAGAAAGTTCAAAAATGTGAGTGCTAGGGGACGTGGGAGTTCTGGTGCAGGATTCCCTGAAGGTTAATTTTCAGGTTGAGTCTGTGATGAGGAAGGCAAATGTGATGTTAGTATTCATTTCAAGAGGACTAGAATATAAAAACAAGGATGTAATGTTGAGATTTTATAAAGCACTGGTGAAGCACATTTGAAGTACTGAGTGAAATTTTTGACCCCTTATCTTAGGATTGACGTGCTGACACTAGAAAGGGTTGAAAGGAGGTTCACAGAAATGATTCAAGGATTGAATGGCTTGTCGTATTAAGAGCATTTGATGGCTCTTGGCCCGTATTCACTAGAGTTCAGAAGAATGAAAGGTGACCTCATTAAAACCTATCAAATGCTGAAAGGCCTTGATAGAGTGAATATAGAGAGGATGTTTCCTATAGTGAAAGAGTCTAGGACCAGAGGACACTGACTCAGAATAGAGGGGAATCCTTTTAGAATGGAGCTGAGGAGGAATTTCTTTAGCCAGTGAGTAGTGAATCTGTGGAATTCATTGCCACAAGTAGCAGTGGAGGCCAAGTGTTCATTTGTATTTAAGGCAGAGGTTGTCCTGGTTTGTCAGGGCATGAAGGGAAATAGGGAGAAGGCAGGAGAATGGGGCCGAGGATGAAATGGCAGAGCAGACTTGATGAGTCAAATGGCCTAATTCTGCTCCTAAATCTTATGTTCATTGAATTTTACTGCACTGCAAAGGTAACAAATTTCACAACATATGCTGGTGATATTAAACCTGGTTCTGATTCTGATGAGGATGGAGATAGGTCCCACCTTTCCTGGTTGGGGCTGTTATCCTTCCTTGCTGGTTTCTCCCAGTGCATCAGTAAATGCATTTGGGAAATACTTCGCAACAATGCTATAATTTTGAAGAACCATTTGTATTTTCCTAAATTCCAGAAGTCAATCTCCTGTTTTCTTTCCTTCAAATAATCTCATCACAACATGTAAACCTGCACCAAGTCAGCCCAGCAAAAAGTCAAGTATCCTGTTGGAAACCTTGACATTGGCAAAATCAAATAAAGGGCACCCTGATCTTTGATGGTATCTCAGAGTGCAATTAAACACAATGTACTGGTTTGTTCAGCCAGATCCTTTGCAGTTCCTCATTTATCATGTTTGAGGCCTCGACGTGACATGAAGATTTTGTAGAGTTTACCTAGAGTGTTTGAAGGCAGCTGTCATGTGGTTCAGGAACAGATGAGCTTGCACCAATATTCCATGGTTCCCACCAAGGTATGAATCCACACTTTATATGGCTCTGGGGCCATTTCATTACCACCAGTTGAATCCCAGGAACGTATTATGAGAACCCAATTGTCCCTGATCACATTGAATGAATGTGATTAATGTGAAGGGCTGATGCAAGAAAGGATCTCTGCAGAATGAGAATGCACAGAAGGTTTTATATTTTCTCAGTATATGTAATGTTACCAAACCCACATGTGCTGCCCCCCACCGCTGTCTGCCCTATGAGTTCGGCAATGGGAATCTGTGTGAGGGTACCTCATCTTCCAGCTGGTGCAATTGATGTTCCTTTGGACAGTATGGGGCTGGCCCTTTGCAAATCAAACTCAAAAAAGCCCGAAAGGTTTCTTTACATTTTTGGGTACAAGCACTTGAGTCTGAGCCGTGGAACAGTCTGACCAGTTGTGTGGAGATTTGCTGTTTGATAGATGACCTTATTTACCATTTGTGGATGATATAGCACAGAAACAGGCCCTTCAGCCCAATTGGTCTATGCCAGTAAGGCTTGTCCCATTCAAAGTTCAAAATAAATTTATTGTCATAGTCCATACTGTATATGTCAGCATTTGCTACCTTGAGATTCATTTTCTTGCAGGTATTTACAGGACAATAAAGAAATATGATACAGTTTATGAAAAACTATACATAACAAAAAATGACAAACATCCAATGTGCAAAAGAGCACAAATCATGCTAATATTTAAAAAAAGTAAATAAATAATACTGAGAACATGAGTTGTCGAGTCCTTGAACATGAGTCAATAGGTTGTAGAGACATTTCAGCATGGAGGTGAATGAAGTTATCCATGCTGGTTCAATAGCCTGAGGCTGTATTGTAATGACCCTTCTTGAACCTGATGGTGTGGGACCTAATGGGTGACTGGGTAGAGATATGTTTTGACCAAAGGAGGTGTAAGGACCTCTTCCTTCTGTTAGCCTGCAGGTCACCCTTAAGCACCTGCCTAGCCCACTCGATCAGTGTCACGTGAAGCCGTGGGAACAGGAGGTGGATGGCTGTATGAGAGCCATTGGTGCATAACGCATGTGCTAGTTATGTGACCACTGATGCTAGGCAGACAATCTCTGAAGAGCATTGGTAATAGTTGGGACAGCTCACCTTGTAAAGACACTGCCCAGAAGAGGGCAATGACAAACCACTTCAGTAGAAAAGTTTGCCAAGACAGCAATGGCCACAAGAACATGATTGTCCATGTCATACAACATGGCACATAATGATGATGATGATAATGGGACCTAATGTTCTCATACCTCCTGCCCGATAGTAGTAGTGAGAAGAGATCAAGGCCTGGATGATGGAGGTCCTTGATAATAGATGCTTTTTTCTTGTGGCATTGTTCCTTGTAGATGTGCACAATGGTGGGGAGGGCTTTGCCTATATCCACCAGTTTTTGTAGGCTTTTCCATTCCTGGGCTTCGATGTTTCCATACCAGGCCTGATGCAACCAGTCAGAATACTCTCCATTGTACATCCATAGAAGTTTGTTAAAGTTTTAAATGACTTGCCAAATCTATTCAAACATCTAAGAAACATCTTGTGCCTTCTGTGTGATGGAACTTATGAGCTGGTTCCAGGCCAGATCCTCTGATATATTATTGCCAAGAAATTTAAAGTTACTGACCCTCTTCATCTCTGATTCCCAAAAACATGGGCCTCCATTTTCTTCATCCTATAGTCAATAATCAGCTCTTTGGTCTTGCTGACGGTGAGTGAGAAGTTGTTGTTGTGGCACCACTCAGACAGATTTTCAGTCTCCCTCCAATGTGGCGATTCTCACTGCCTTTGATTCAGCCAAACACAGTGGTGTCATCAGCAAACTTAAATAGAGCTTTGGATTTGTACTTAGCCGCAGAATCATAGGTGTAAAGTGAGAAGAGCAGGGGGCTAAGCATACATCCTGGTGGTGCGCCTGGCCTGATGGTGATTGTGGAGGAGATATTGTTGCCAATCCATACTGACTAGGATCTGCAATGAGGAAATCAAGGATCCAGTTGCACAAGGAGGTATCAAGACCCAGGTCTTGGAGCTTCATGATTAGATTCAAGGGATGATGGTATTAGATACTGAGCCGTAGTCAATGAAGAACATGCATATGTATACGTCTTCACTGTCCAGAAGTTCCAGAGCTGAACGAAGAGCCAATGAAATAGCATCTGCTATTGACCTGTTGTGATAGTGGGCACATTGGAGTGGCTCCAAGTCCCTCCTCAAGGTGGGGTTGATGAGCTTCATGACCATGTTCTTGAAGAACAGTGGATGTGAGTGCTACTGAACAATAGCTATCAGAGCAGGTTACCATGTTTTCTTAATCAATGGTATGATTGAAGCCTTCTTTAAGCATGTTACAACCTCAAAGTGCCGAAATGAGTGGTTAAAAATGTCAGTAAACACACCAGCCAGTTGATCAGCATGGGTCTTCAGTACTCGGCCAGGTACACTGTCTGTGCCAGATGCTTTCCATGGGTTCTCCTCCTGAAAGATGCTCTTGTGTCAGCATCAGAAACTGAAATTACAGGGTTATTGGGGGCTGTGGGGTTTCATAAATGTGCCTCCAAGTTCTGTTGGTCAAAGTGGGCATGAAAGGTATTGAGCTCATCTTGGAGTGAAACCCTCCTGTTGTTTATGTCACTTGGTTTTGCTTTCCAGAAGCTGATGGCAATCAAACTCTGTCACAGCTGTCCAGCATCCTCCTGTGATTCCATTTTAGGCCTGAACTGCCACTTTGCACATGAAGTGACTTCTGGTTGGGGAAGATTCTGAATGATTCTATAGGTACACGCTCATTCACAAGATTCTCAGTTACAACCATGGCATATTCTTTTTTTTCTCTGATAAGAACTTGAACACAGCACAGTCCACTGACTCAAAGGATTCATATGGCAACTCCTCTCCCTCCCATGAACACCTCTTTGTTGTCCTTACCTCTTACTCTTCAGTCTCTGCCCATATGCAGATAGGAGAAGGACAGCCAAATGACTGGATTTCCTGAAATGAGGATGATGGATGGAACGGTAGCTATAGTTGATGGTCGTGTCGCAGAAGATGAGTGTGTTGGGTCTTTTGCTGCAGCAGGTGATGTGCTGTTGGTTGTAGGGCAGAGATTTCTTCGGGCTACGCTGGATGAAGTTGCCGACAAGGATGTGAAAAGCATCAGGGTAGGCTGCTTCTTGCTTGTTAACCATGACACTCAATGCATCTAGTGCTAACTTGACATCTGCAGTCAGTAGAATGATCTCTTGGTAAGTTGAATGGTCAGCACTTTGATGTTATAGATCAGGACAATAAGAGCAACAAAAAACCATTGTGTCTGAGCACTTTGCAATGAAACATTTCCCTATATTTGGCCTGTATCCTTCCAAAACTATTTGAATACCTTTTAAATGTTGCTAATATTCTTGCCTCAACTACTTCCTCTGGCAACCTATTCCCACCCTATTTAAATATGCAATCCTCTGCTCACTCCTCATTAAACAATATTCCATATCTAGGCCCGCAAATGAGGGCAGTGCTCTCCTAGGGGTTCTATCAGAGTGACCTCCTCCTTGCAAAGGTCAGATTACAGCTCAGACACCTCCTCATACCTACCCTTGGACCCTAACCCCACCAGGCCACTGTTTCTCAGAACATCTAAGCAAATTCCACCAGGTTCCAGGACATCACCGGAAAGGCACTCTCCACTATTGAACACACCTACCAGGAGCACTGCCACTAGAAAGCAGTATCCATCATTCAAGGACCCCCACCATCCAGGCCTTGTGCTCTTTTCACCAAATTTAATTAAGGCAAACACCTTCAGAAATCACTCAAGTTGTAAGATGAACCAGAAACACTCATACGTTATATTTCTATGTTAACTAGGAATGAATAAAAATTTGCTGTGTTGCATTCTCCCAGAATCCTTTGCAATCTTTGCCTGAGAAAGTCTTTGAAACAAGTATATGCTGTAATGGATCACTGACTAGAAAGGTCATCTTATCTGATGAACGCTGTGACAAGAGATTGGATCTTAATTAAAAAAGTGAAATTGATTGAATTGACTTCATTTATTTCTTACATCCTTCACATACATGAGAAAAAATCTTTATGTTACTTCTCCGTCTAAATGTGCAATGTGCAATCATAGTAATTTATAATAATCTATAATAAATAGAACAGTCAATGTAACATAGAAATACATTCAAATCAGTATGAGTTAATCGGTCTGATGGTCTGGTGGAAGAAGCTGTTCCGGAGCCTGTTGGTCCTGGCTTCTATGCTGTGGTACCGTTTCCCAGATGGTAGCAGCTGGAATAGATTGTGGTTGGGGTGACTCAGGTCCCCAATGATCCTTAGGGCCCTTTTTTCACACCTGTCTTTGAAATGTCCTGAATAAGTTCACAACTAGGGATGCGCTGGACTGTCCATATCACTCTCTGCAGAGTCCTGCGATTAAGGGAGGTACAGTTCCCATATCAGGCAGTGCTGCAGCCAGTCAGGATGCTCTCAATTGTGTCCCTGTGAAAAGTTTTTAGGATTTGGGGGACCCATACCGGATTTCCTCAGCTGTCTGAGGAGAAAATGGTGCTGTTGTGCTTTTCTCACCACACGGCTGGTTTGTACAGACCGTGTGAGGTCCTCGGTGATGTGGATGCTGAGGAACTTAAAGCTGTTTACCATCTCAACCCCAGATCCATTCCTCCTGTAATCCACAACCAGCTCCTTTGTCTTTGCAACATTGAGGGAGACATTTACACTACACGCTGCATCCACAAAGCAAACAGCATTATGAAGGCCCCCATTCACCCCTCATACAATCTCCTCTCCCTCCTGCTGTCTGGGAAAAGGCACCGAAGCATTCAGGCTCTCACGACCAGACTATGTAACTGTTTCTTCCCCTAAGCTATCAGACTCCTCAATACCCGAAGCCTGGACTGACACCTTGCCCTATTGTCCTGTTTATTATTTATTATAATGCTAGCACTCTTTTGTGCATTTTATGCAGTCCTGGGTATGTCAGTAGTCTAGTGTAGTTGTTGTGTGTATTTTTTTTCTCTGTGTTGTTTTGTTTTTACGTAGTTCAGTCTAGTTTTTGTAATGTGTCATGTAACACCATGGTCCTGAAAAAAAGTTGTCTCATTTTTACTGTGTACTGTACCAGCAGTTATGGTTGAAATGACAATAAAAGTGACTTGACTTGACTTTATTGACACCACTGTATTGGAGAGAAGACTTCTTCCCTGGAGATTTCCTTGTTATTGTTTGAAATAAAGCCAATCAATGTAGAGTCATCAGCAAATTTAATTAGCAGACTAGACCCATGGGTGGCGACACAGTCATGCAGGGAGTAAAGGAGAGGACCTAGTACACAGTCCTGAGGGGCTCCTGTGCTGAGAAAACAAGCATGCAGGTACAGCAGGCAGTGAAGAAAGCTAATGACATGCTGGCTTTTATAACAAGAGGAATTGAGTACAGGAGTAAAGAGGTCCTTCTGCAGCTGTACAGGGCCCTGGTGAGACCCCACCTGGAGTATTGTGTGCAGTTTTAGTCTCCAAATTTGAGGAAGGACATTCTTGCTATTTAGGGAGTGCAGCGTAGGTTCACAAGATTAATTCCCGGAATGGTGGGGCTGTCATATGTTGAAAGATTGGAACGACTGGGCTTGTATACATTGGAATTTAGAAGGATGAGAGGGGATCTGATTGAAACATTTAAGACTATTAAGGGATTGGACACACTGGAGGCAGGAAGCCTGTTCCCGCTGATGGGTGAGTCCAGAACTAGAGGCCACAGTTTAAGAATAAGGGGCAGGCCATTTAGAACAGAGATGCGGAAAAACTTTTTCACCCAGAGAGTGGTGGATATATGGAATGCTCTGCCCCAGAAGGCAGTGGAGGCCAAGTCTCTGGATGCATTCAAGAGAGAGTTAGATAGAGCTCTTATAGATAGCGGGGTCAAGGGATATGGGGAAAGGGCAGGAACAGGGTACTGATTGTGTATGATCAGCCATGATCACAGTGAATGGCGGTGCTGCCTGGAAGGGCCGAATGGCCTACTCCTGCACCTACTGTCTATTGTCTATTGTTTATTGTCTATTGAGAGTCAGAGGGGTGGAGGTGAGGGAGCCCACTCTTACCACCTGCTGGCAACCTGAGAGGAAGTCCAGGATCCAGCTGCACAAGGCAGGGAGTATTATGACAAGAGTATTTCCCAGAGATGAAAGCATTCAAACTCACAGTGTGTAAGACCATGAAATCCTAGGATAAAGGAACAGAAATAGGCCATTCGGCCCATTGAGTCTGCTCCACCATTCAATCATGGCTGATTTTATTTCCACCCTTACCTGTAAAGCAGTCATGCACACCACTCTGCTCATGAGCAATTAGGGATGGGCAATAAATGATGGCCTTCCCAGTGATGCCCACATTCCCTGAAATGAATAAACTTAAATGTCACCACAATCTGTCCTCTATTCATGTTCCTGTGTCTATTTTTTTTCTATTTGACTTTGGAATATCTTTATTCCTCTCCACTGCAGAATATTCTATGCCCCAACTTTTCCTCAGCTCCTTCAGTGATAACTTGGTCTTATTTGAAATTTTCCTTCCTGGTGCACTGAAGGAAAACACTTCTCAAGTTTAACCCCTTATGAAATCCCCTTTGAACTAACTCCATTGCTGTGAAAATCTCCTGCATAACCAGGATCTCCTTCTGAAGAGTGCAGGAGGGATCAGAATCTGAAACACTGGCATATGTTGTGAAATTTGATGACTTTGCGGCAGTAGTACAATGTAATATTTGACAATAAGAAACTGTGAATTACAGTATACATATACAGTATGAATGAAATAGCTTAATTACATAAGTAGTGCAAAATATAGTGAGGTAGTGTTCATGGGTTCAATGTCCATCCAGAAATGGATGTCAGAGGGGAAGAAACTGTTCCTGAATCATTGAGTGTGTGTCTTCAGGTTTCTGTACCTGATGGTATCAATGAGATCAAGGCATGATAGGACTCACTGATGATGGATGCTGCCTTTTTGAGGCATCACTCCTTGAAGATGTCCTGGACACTACAAAGTCTAGTGCCCATGATAGAGCTGTGAGTTCATATCTTTCTGCAGGTTCTTTTGATTCTATGCAGTAGTACCCCACCCTCATACCAGACGATCATGCAGCCGACTAGAATGCTCTCCGTATGCAGAAATTTGCGTGTGTTTTTTGTGACATACCAAATCTCCTCAAACTCCAAATGAAATACAGCCACTGATGTGCCTTCTTTGTAGCTGCATTGATATGTTGAGCTCAGGATAGATCAGAATCAGGTTTATTATCACCGGCATGTGACATGAAATTTGTTAACTTAGCAGCAGCAGTACAGTACAATGCATAATCTAGTAGAGAGAGAGAGAGAGAGAGAGAGAGAGAGAGAGAGAGAGAGAAATAATAAATAAAATAAAACATCATAATAATAAATAAACAAGTAAATGCAATTACATATAATGAATAGATTTTAAAAATGTGCAAAAAAGAAATACTGAATATTAAAAAAAAGTGAGGTAGTGTCCAATGCTTCAATGTCCATTTAGGAATTGGATGGCAGAGGGGAAGAAGCTGTTCCTGAATCTCTGAGTGTGTGCCTCCTGCCTGATGGTAACAGTGAAAAAAGGGCATGCTCTGGGTGCTGGAGGACTTTAATAATGGACATTACCTTCTGAGACACCCTCCCTGAAGATGTGCTGGGTACTCTGTAGGCTACTACCTAAGATGGTGCTGACTAGATTTACAACCCTCTGCAACTTCTTTCAGTCCTGTGCAGTAGCCCCCCACCCCCGATACCAGACAGTGATGCAGCCTGTCAGAATGCACTCCGCGGTACATCTATAGAAGTTTTTGAGTGTATTTGTTGACATATCAAATCTCTTCAAACTCCTCAGAGATCCTGACACCAGGAACTTGAAACTGCTCACTCTCCACTTCTGATCCCTCTATGAGGATTGGTACGTGTTCCTTCATCTTACCCTTCCTGAAGTCCACAATCAGCTCTTTCATCTTACTGACTTGGAGTGCCAGATTGTTGCTGCCTCATTACTCCACTAGTTGGCATATCTCACTCATGTACGCCCTCTCGTCACTACCTGAGATTCTACCAACAATGGTTGTATCAACAGCAAGTTTATAGATGATACTTGAGTTATGCCTAGACACACAGTCATGTGTATATAGAGACTAGAGCAGTGGGCTAAGGACACACCCTGAGGTGCGCCAGTGTTGATCGTCAGCGAGGAGGATATGTTATCGCCAGTCCACACGGATTATGGTCTTCCAGTTAGGAAGTCGAGGATCCAATTGCAGAGGGAGGTACATAGGTCCAGGTTCTGCTACTTATCAAACAGGATTGTGGGAATGATGGTATTAACTGCTGAGCTATAGTCGATAAACAGTATCCTGATATAGGTGTTTGTGTTGTCCAGGTAGTCTAAAGCTGTGTGGAAAGCCATTGAGATTACATCTACCATTGACCTATTGACCTATTGTGGCAACAGGCAAATTACAATTGGTCCAGGTCCTTGCTGAGGCAGGAGTTCAATCTAGTCATAACCAACCTCTCAAAGCATTTAATCACTGTTGATATGAGTGCTACCGGGCGGTAGTCATTAAGGCAGCCCACATTATTCTTCTCAGTCAATGGTGTAATTGTTGCCATTTTGAAGCAAGTGGGAACTTCTACCCGTGGCAATGAGAGGTTGAAAATGTCCTTGAATACTCCCGCTCGATGGTTGGCACAGGTGTTCAGAGCCTTACCAGGTACTCCATCGGGACTTTCTGCCTTGCGAGTGTTCACTCTCTTTAAAGACCGTCTAACATCAGCCTCTGAGAATGAGATCGCAGGGTCATCAGGTGCAGCAGGGATCTTCACGGCTGTGTTATATTCTCCCTTTCAAACTGTGCATGGAAGACATTGAGTTCACCTGGTAGTGAGGCATCATTGCCATTCATACTATTGGGTTTTGTTTTGTAGGAAGTAATGTCTTGCAGACTCTGCCAGAGTTGCCGTGCATCCGATATTGCCTCCAACCTTGTTCAAAATTTTCTCCTCACCCACGGGAAATAGCCTTTTGCAAATCATACCTGGTTTTCTGGTACAGGCCTGGGTTGCCAGACTTGAGTGCCACAGATCTAGCCTTCAGCAGACGATGTACCTCCAGGTTCATCCACGGCTTTTGGTTTGGGAATGTGCGGTAAGTCTTTGTAGACACACACTCATCCACACAGGTCTGCACAGATCCTCAGAGATGTTGACATCCAGGGACTCGAAGTTGTTCACCCTTTCCACTTCACTCTGACATGAGTGCTGTTCATATTTCCCCTGCAAACCGAACTGCACAATCTTATTCCATAGGCATACAGACCCAGGCAAGAAATTACATGAAAACCAGCTTTTAGCAGTAGCGGTACAGTGTGTTACCATGGCAACTGACACATTCCTCAATCTGATCACTGGGTACAAGAACAATGAAAATTTTATGTGTTTTTTTAAAGAGAAACACTTCAGTGATCATTTAATTCCCTTACCAAAGGGCGTTTATGTCACTTTAAATATATTTCCAACACAAATATGATAGGAACAGCCAAGTTAGAAAAACGTAAATTGGAGTAAGGGGAGGCTATCAGGCAGGAACTTGGAAGCATAAATTGGGAACTGATGTTCTCAGGGGAATGTACAGAAGATACATTTAGGGGATATTCTGCATAGGTATGTTCCAATGAGACAGGGAAAGGATGGTAGGGCACAGGAACCATGGTGTACAAAGGCTGTTGTAAATCTAGTTAAGAAGAAAGAAAAGCTCACGAAATGTTCAAAAAACTAGGTGATGATAAAGATCTGGAAGATTATAAGGCTAGCAGGATGGAGTTTAAGAATGAAATTAGGAGAGCCAGAAGGGGCCAGGAGATGGCCTTGGTGGACAAGATTAAGGAAAACCCTTGGCATTCTACAAGTATGTGAAGAGCAAGAGGTTAAGATTTGAGAGAATAAAACCAACCAAGTGTGACAGTGGAAAAGTGTGTATGGAACCGGAGGAGATAACAGAGGTACTTAATGAATATTTTACTTCAGTATTCACCTTGGAAAAGGATCTTGGCAATTGTGGAATTGACTTACAGTGGACTCAAAAGCTTGAGCATGTAGATATTAAGAAAGAGGATTGCTGGAGCTTTTGGAAAGCATCAAATTGGATAAGTCACCGGGACTGGACAAGATGTATCCGAGGCTACCGTGGGAGGCGAGGGAGGAGATTGCTAAGCCTCTGACAATGATCTTTGCATCATCAATGGGGACAGGAGAGGTTCTGGAGGATTGGAGGGTTGCAGATGTTGTTCCCTTATTCAAGAAAGGGAGTAAAGATAGTCCAGGAACTTATAGACCAGCGAGTCTTACTTCAGTGGTTGGCAAATTGTTGGAGAAGATCCTGAGAGACAGGATTTATGAACATTTGGAGAGGCATAATATGATTAGGAGTAGTCAGCACGGCTTTGTGAAAGGCAAGTTGTATCTTATGAGTCTGATTAAATTTTTTGAGGATGTGACTAAACACATTGATGAAGGTAGAGCAGTAGATGTAGTGTATATAGATTTCAGCAAGGAATTTGATAAGGTACACCATGCAAGGCTTACTGAGAAAGTAAGGAGACATGGGATCCAAGGGAACATTGCTTTGTGGATCCAGAACTGGCTTGTCCACAGAAGACAAAGAGTGGTTGTAGATGGGTCTCTTTCTGCATGGAGACTGGTGACCAGTGGTGTGCATTGGGGATCTGTTCTGGGAACCCTACTCTTCGTGAATTTTATAAATGACCTGGATGAGGAAGTGGAGGGATGGGTTAGTAAGTTTGCTGATTGGGGGTGTTGTGGATAGCATGGATGGCTGTCAGAGGTTACAACAGAATATTGATAGGATGCAAAACTGGGCTGAGAAGTGGCAGATGGAGTTCAATGAATGAATGATCTTTATTGTCATCATACATAGGTACAATGAAACTCTGTTTGGCTTCCTCTCAGGCAATCAAACAAAGCGGTAGATAATAACAAGACAGTAATAGAAAAATAGTTTTAAATAGATAAGAAGCAGAAAATAAGTTGCAGCAGCACCAGAATATTACAGTAATGCACAGTAAGTGCCTTTAGTGCAAGTATTTGAGTCCTTGTGTGTGTTCACAGTTTCAGTCATTGTTCTGTGGGAGTGGTGTGATGGAGGCCACATTTCTGGGGTAGAAGCTGTTCCTCAGACTATTTGTTCTGGCTTTTAGTGTCCTGAACCTTTTGCTGGACGGCAGCGGGTCAAACAAGGAGTGGCCGTGGTGTGTGGTGTCTCTGGTTATGCTGATTGCTTTCCTCCTGAGTCTGCTGGAGTAGATGGTGTCCAGTCCTGGGAGCGCCGTCCTGACAATTCGCTGGGCCGCCTTCACCTCGCGATGCAGGTCTTGTCACTCAACGGCTGTGCAGCTGGCATACCGCACTGTGGCGCTGTTGGTCAGGATGGTTTCAATTGTGCTTCTGTAGAAGTTAAGCAACAACTTTTGTGGGGTTTTGGACTGTTTCAGCTTTCTGAGGAAGAAGAGTCTTTGTTGAGCCTTTTTTTACAAGCAGTGAGGTGTTGGTGGTCCATGTTAGCTATCAACACAGCTAAGTGTTAAGTGGGTCATTTTGGTAGGTCAAATATGATGGCAGGATATAGTACTAATGGTAAGACTCTTGGCAGTGTGGAGGATCAGAGGGACCTTGGGGTCTGAGTCCATAGGACACTCAAAGCTGCTATGCAAGTTGACTCTGTGGTTAAGACAGCATACGGTGCATTGGCCTTCATCAATCGTGAGTTTGAATTTAGGAGCGGCAAGGTAATGTTGCAGCTATATAGGACCCTGGTCGGACCCCTCTTGGAGTACTGTGTTCAGTTCTGGTCGCCTCACTACAGGAAGGATGTGGAAACCATAGAAAGAGTGCAGAGGAGATTTAGAAGGATGTTGCCTGGATTGGGGAGCATGCCTTATGAGGATAGGTTGAGTGAACTCAGCCTCTTTTCCTTGGAGCGATGGTGTATAAGATGATGAGAGGCATTGATTGTGTGGATAATCAGAGCCTTTTCCCTCAGGGCACAATTTTAAGGTGCTTGGAAGCAGGTACAGAGGAAATGTTAGGGGTAAGTTTTTTTCTGCAGAGAGTGGTGAGTGCGTGGAATGGGCTGCCGGTGACAGTGGTGGCGGATACAATAGGGTCTTTTAAGAGACTCCTGGGTAGGTAGATGGAGCTTAGAGAAATAGAGGGTATGGGTAACCCTTGGTAATTTCTAAGGTTAGGATGTATTCAGCACAGCTTTGTGGGCCAAAAGGCCCGTATTGTGCTGTAGGTTTTCTACGTTACTATGTTTCTATGAAACGTGAAGGAAACCGGGAAATCCAGGAAGGCCTGTTAGATACCAAATAGGATCAAACAGAATTCCAAACTATTCTAAACATACATTGAGCAAGGGGCTAGTGAGGGAGAGTGTCGGGCACTCAAACATAAAAGACAGAACATGAGTTTGGAGGAGAAAGGTGTGGATGATGTCCTAAATGTACCAGGAGTAGCACATTGAGAATAATGAAATCAGTGTGGTCCATTCTAACATTCTCAAGCCTTCTGAGATAAAAGTGAAGGTAGTATTGGGTCTCTTAAAGAGCATTAAGAGAGAAAAGTCCCCAGGACCTGATGTGATATGTTCCATATTATTGAGAGGCAAGCAAAGAGATAGCTAGGGCCTTGACAGTGTCGTTGTGTCCTCTCTAGCCAAAAGTGAGTTCCCAGAAGACTGGTGAGTAGCTAATGTTTTGTTATTCAAGATGAGAAATTGGGATATTGTGGGAAACTACTTTTAGACTGAATGAGTGGTAGGGATAAGATTTACAAGTTGTTGGTAAAGCGTGGTCTAATTAGGGACAGAAAGACTGACTTTGTGCAGGTCAGGTCATGTCTTATTAAATTGATTGAGGTTTTTACTGAGACTGCAAAGGTGATAGATTAAGCTACAGTTGCAGATGTTATCTACTTACAAGCTCATCCAGAAAATTATAATGCAATGGGTTCAATGGTGACTTGGCTATTTGGATTCAGAATTGGTTTGCTCATAGAAGGCGTAGTTGTTGATGGAACTTAGTTTGGCTAGAGACCTGTGATTAATGCTGCTCTACAGGGGTCCATAGTAGGACTTCAGCTGTCAGTGATATTCCCATATAACATGGATGAAAAATCCAGGATGAATGAAGGGTGAGCGTAAATGGGTGGTTAATATTTGGCATTGGCCTGCGGATTGAAGATCTCCTTTCATGCAGTATGATTCAGTGATTCCACAATGCTGCATGTTGATAAGGGAGAAGCAGATTGGAGGCTACCTAAGCAAAATGTAGATAATTTGTGTTGGAAGTAAGTAATCTATCTTAGCTCCAGAATTGGGGATCTTGTAGAGACTTCTCTAATCCACAGCAATCCCAAGCATAGAACATGTCTGCAGGTCAAGAGGTATTGAGTCAAAGATGTTGATCTAGATGATGAAGCTATGAGTGAACACCGGCAATTCAGCAGATGATAGAAATACTGAGCAGCTCACACAAAATACCAGGGAAACTCAGAAAGTCAGGCAGCATCTATGCAAGGGACGTTTTGGTTTGAGACCCTTTATTGTGACCTGAGTCTCCAGCAAGGCAAGGACAGGGATTCAGAAGATGCCAGTGCAGGAACCACAGCCCATGCATTTGTCCAACAGCCCTGTCATTCTTGCAATCTGTGTGGATGAGCAGAATTGCGGGGTGGAAGGGCAACCGTGACACAGACGGCCATTCAAGTTTAGGGTGAATGGGGAAGTAGCAGTGATGAGGAACTTAGCAGTGCAGACTCTGCTTTCTGCAGCCGTGAAACACAACTGTCCTGACTGCCTGGTGCAGTTCTACTTAAGGATGTCAGGGAATGGGAGGTAGAAGATCCCACTGTTATGGTCCATGTAGTTACCAAGGATATTGATAAGACTGAGAGAGAGGTTCTTTTGAGGGGTAACAGCAGCTGGAGTGTAAATTAAAATGCAGAAATACACAGATTTAAAAAGGCCAGATCTCCAGATTGTTAGCAATGCTCCATGTATAATGGCATCAGTTTAATCAGAATTTGAATACATGGCTAAGTGTTCAACATGGACTCCAGTTCATGTGGCACAGGCACCAGTACTGAAGGAAGAGGGACGTTGAATCTTCCCTGAATTAACTGGTGACCAGAGTCCAACTGAACCCTTGTAGACCTGGTGATCTGAGTTTTAGTGGAAACATTAACCTTCACTTATTTATTTATTCATTTATTTTTATTTTATTGAGATACAGCATAGTGTAGGCCCTTCTGGCCCTTTGAGTTGTGCCATCCAACAATCCCACAATTTAACCCTAACCTAATCACTGGACAATTTACAATGACCAATTAACACACAAAATGGTACATCTTTAGACTGTGGGAGGAACCCGGTGCACCCGAAGAAAACCCATGCGATTATGAGGTGAACATACAAGCTCCGGGAACAGGAATTCAGCCTGGGTTGCTGGTACTGTAAAGCGTTGAGCTAACCATTATACTAGTGTGCCACCCCTCTGTAAGGTTTCAGGTAGTTAAGTGTAAAGTGTCAAATCAGAGAAAGGCTAGTTGCAAAATTATTGAGCATGAACTTCAAAGTTCAAAGTAAATTTATTATCAAAGTACATAATGCCACCTTATTCCACCCCAAGAATCATTTACCTCCAGGCATTCATACTAAAACAAAAGAAACACAATAGAATTGAATGAAAGCTACACACAAAGACCGATAAACTACCAATGTACAAGAGAAGGCAGACTGTGCAAATAAAAAATGTAATAAATAAATAAACACATAGATAGAAAGATAAACAAACAAATAAATCAATATATTGAGAACATGAGTTGTGGATTTCCTTGAAAGAAAGTCCGTTGGTTGTGGAATCAGTTCAGTGCTGAGGTGAGTGAAGTTTTCCATGCTGGTTCAGGATCCTGATGGTTGAGGGGTGATAATTGTTCCTAAACCTGGTGCTGTGGAACATTGTTCTCCTGTACCTCCTCCTGGATGGCAGCAATGAGAAGAGAGCATGAGCTGGGTGGTAGGGGTCTCTGATGATGGATGCTGCTTTGTTGTGGTTGTGCTCCTTGTAGATATGCTCAATGGTTGGGAATGCTTTTCCTATGATGGATTGGGCCACATCTATTACTTTTTTGTAGATCTTTCCCATTCTTGCGCATTGGTGTTTCCATACCAGGCCATGTTACAGCTTGCTAGGGATAGGTGACTGGGGGCAGCTGTTAGTGGATAAGTCTTAAGAACACAGGAGCTCTTTAAAGGGCAGTTTGCCAGATTTCAAGACTGAATTCAGACCCACATCACTAGGTTTAGGAAGCTTCCTTCCTACAGCTACCAGGTTTTTGAACCAGTCTGCACAATGGAACAATACAGACCACCTCTTCCACTGCCATGGACATATCTCTGATTCCGTTCATGTTTGCGCTAATATCTCACTTTGCACGGTCTTTTTCTTCACTGTCCTATACAATTTAGGGATAAGTATTGTTCTGTTTGTTTTACAAACCCAGTGGCTGTGATGAAGCTCAAAGCAAGCTTTTCATTGCACCTGTAATGAATGGTACTTGTCTTGCTATCTCATGGTACCAGGCCTAACATGGACGTAGAAACTTCTTTCCTTTTACCACATCCCGTACTCCCTCAGCTGATGAAGCAGAGCGAAACAACTGCTGGGAACACTGAAAGTGGCAGAAGTGCAGACTGTGCTCTGGCTGGGAGCTTCAGTGCCCATCACCAACAGTGACTTGACAGCACCACCAATGAGCGAGCTGGCTGAATTCTGAATGACTGGCTAATGCTAGAATGTGAGTGAACCATCTTGGGGACAAACCTACGTGATCGCCTCCTAAACATTTTACTTATGGCAGATGTACCCCTCCATTGAAATGACAACCACATCATTGCTGTGGAGACACTATTCCAGCTTCCCATCATGCACTCCCTGCATTGTGACAGGGTGGTCTTGGGACAGATATAGTTGCTGAGAGCAGTGCTTGTGTAGGGTGGTGAGGACCATCCACAGCAGAAGAATACCCTCCCACAACCTCGTCATCTTCAGATAAGGGAAGTACACATACCAGCCCACTTTGATGGGACAGAGGTAGAAAGAATGAGCACCTTCAAATTCCTAGTCATCAACATCTCAGAGGATCCATCGTGGTCTCAACACATTGATGCAATCACGAACAAGGCACACCAGTGGCTATTCTTCATTTGGAGTTTGAAGAGATTTGGTGTGTCAGCAAAGACTAGCAATTTTCTACAAATGTACAGTGGAACATGGAACATTTGGATCTGAGCAATACACACAAACTGCCAGAGGAACTCAACAGGCCTGGCAGCATCTATGGAAAAGAGTAAACAATCGGATTTTCGACCTTTCAATAGGACTGGAGAAAAAAGATAAGATGAAGGGTCTCAGCTCGAAACATTGACTGTTGCCATCCCGAAAGGACACGTGAGTAACAGTGCACAGTGAAAGATGCACAACTAGCAAAGTTATGCAAAAATAACGTGATGATGGCCTTAGTCAGGAAAGTTGATGAATTTGATAGTGCTAATAAGGATTGGGAATGGTATATTCAGGGGGTTGAACTGTATTGCAATTCTAATGATGTTGTTGAGGTAAAGAAAGTCTCCACACTTCTTAGCTTCATGGGTGTGGGAATGTATAGTCCCTTATGCAACTTAGTAACTCCAGAAAGGCCAGCAAACAAGACGCTCAACAAAATTGTTGCAATTTTGCGAAATCACTTGAGAATGAAAGCATTTCTGAATACGTTGCAGAGCTGCGCAAACTTTCCCAATACTGTGACTTTAGAGATGGACTTCCTGATGCATTAAGGGACAGGCTTGTATGTGGTATATATAATTAAAACACTCAAAAGAGGCTACTGTCAGAAAGAGACCTAACCTTCAAACAGGCATTGACCATTGAGATATCATTAGAGAAAGCAAAAGATGGCTACAAACTACAGAAAAAGAGTTTAGAATGTAAAATGCACAAAATATCCCTGAATGGAGCAAAAAGCCAAAAATGTTATCAGTGTGGCAAATCTTCTCATGATGCAAGTGACTGTTGGTTCAAAGAAAAAGTTGCAGACAAGGCCACATAGAGAGAGTGTGTAAGTCAGATAAAAAGCACAACCAAAGAGAAAAAAACACACATAGTGAGAAATTTCAAACGTAAAAGTAAAGAAATGCTTAAAGTGACTGAATGTGAAACTGAATCAGACAACACAGACGCTGAGAGAGGTGAGCTGTCATGATTGGAACTGCAGAGCATTACTGAAGCAGATCGCGAAATCATCTGGATCACAACAGATGTGTCTGGTGTAAAACTGAAAATGGAGCTGGATACAGTGTTAGCTTTGTCTCTAATTTCAGAGGCTGACTGCAAGAGACTGCTTTCTAAGCTACCTTTAGAAAAGACCGTGATGTTGCTAAAGACCTACAAAGGCAATAAAGTGTTTTGCAAAGGCAAACTGAAAGTGAATATGAGATATGGAGGCAAGACCCAACAGTTAGAGCTTTATATGTTGAAAAGTGGAGGGCCAGCACTTTACAGACATGAATGGTTGAGAAAAATTCTGCTAGACTGGTACACATTTAAGCTCTCAATGTGTCATCAACAGACAACTGCAGCCAAATGACAGCAATAACCAGAGACTATTATGACCCATCTCTGCCCATCACAGCTCCTTAATGCTAACGAGAAGGTGTTTGAGAAGGGCATTGGTAAACTCAAAGGCACGAAGGCCCGAATTGAACAGGATGAAGCAGCAACTCCAGGATACCATAAAGTGCATCCAGTGCCTTATGCACTATATCCTAAAGAGTAAGCTGAACTATAGAGCTTGGAAGTGTCTGGAATTCTCTTCAAGGTTGAGTGGAGTGATCAGGCCACACCCACTCTCCTGTGATCAAGAAAAGGAACACCAGAGCCATTCACATAAGTGGGATTTCAAAGTGAGCACCAGCCCAGTGCTGCGTACTGTGAAGTATTGCCATGAATAGAGAAATTTTTGCATCTTTGGCAGGCAGAAAGAGGTTTTCAAAGATTGACTTGTCACAAGCCTATCTGCAAATGGAGACTGAGAAGTCAAGCAGGAAATTCCTCACAATCCACTGTCACAAGGGACTGTTTCAGTATAATCATTTTGTCTTTGGCATCACTTCAGCTGCAGCAATGGGCCAAGTGCTCCAAGATAACCCAGGAACACAATTTTACCTTTATGGTATCAGTGTGACCAGCAAGAATGATGAAGTGCCCCTCCAGAACCTTGGTAAAGAGCTTACCAGGTTGAGTTAATATGGTCTGCACACAAAAAGAGAGAAATGTAAGTTTTTCAAGAATGAAATTTCACATTGTGGACATGTCATTGACAAGCATGGCTTATATAAGTCATAAGAGAAGACTGAAGCAGTGCTGCAGGCACTCAAACCAGAAAATGAGTCACAACTCAGGTCATACTTGGGCCTTGTAAACTAATACCACTGTTTTCTCCCAAATCTTGCTGCAGTGCAGCATCCATTGAATGTACTGTTACAGACAGGAACAAAGAGGGAATGGTCAGACAGATGTAAAGGATTTTTCAAGGAAACAAGGAGACTAATAACATCAAATGAACTGCTCACCTATTGTGACCCATCTCTGCCCATCAGACTGGTGTTCAATGTATCCCCTTATAGCATTGATGCCATTTTGAAAGATGGATCTGAATATCTGATTTAATTTGCTTCAAGATCACCGATGAGCACAAAATGCAATTGCGCACAGATCGACTGACAGGCTCTTAGTCTAATATGGGGAATAAAGAATTCCACCACTACCTCTACGGACAAATCTTTACTGTAATAACAGACCACCAGTCCCTTGTGTCCATTTTCAGTCCCAGGAAGAGAATCCCAGCAATGTCTGCTACCTAGTTTCAATATTGGGCACTTTTCCTGGGAGCCCATTCTTTTGACATAGAGTTCAAGGGTACCAAACAGCACAGTATTGTTGATGGTTTGTCATGTCTTCCACTATTTGCAACCGAAGAAAAATCTTCATACTGTGACCCAACAGAGGTGTTCCACACAGTATTGGTGGACCAGTTGCTGGTAACAAATTCTGAAATACAACAAAAAACAAGGATTGATCCAAAATTGTCAAAAATCTATGACATCACCATGCAAAGATGGCCAGTCCATGTTTCCAGAGTTCTCAGTGAGATGAGATCAGCAATCTGTGTGTCAAAGAACTATGATGTGTGCATTTTGTGTTGTGGCTCCCTCTAAATGGGCCGTCAGAGTTAGAAAATCTGCATGAAGGTACCTGGGTACAGTCAAGATGAAGAATCTCACCCGGAGCTACATGTGGTGGCTGGGAATAGATAGACATATTGCAAGCTTGACCAAAAGCTGTTTGGGATGCCACAAAGTTCAAAATGCACCCCCACAGGCACCTTTACACCTGTGGGATTGGCCATCCTCACTGTGGCCAAGTGTGCATATTTACTTTGAGGAGCCATTCATGAACTTTGTGTTTCTGATTGCTGTGGATGCTTGCCTGAAGTCATACCAATGAAATCAACCACATCACAAAAGACTGTTTCTGCTGAGGATTGCCTTCTTCAGGCATAGCTTACCAGAACAAATTGCGAGTGACAACGGAACACAACACACTTCAGAAGAGCTCAGACTATTCATGAAGAAAAATGGCATCAGCCATTTCAGGTCAGCTCTTCACCACCCAGTAATGAATAAGTTAGCTGAAAAGTTTATTCAAACTTTCAAGAAGTCCATTAAAGTGATGGACAAGAAGGACATTTCTCTTCAGGACAACTTCCTTCTTCTGTTTTGGAACTCTGTTCATGCGATGACGTCAAACATTTGCAATGCTGTTCAGGAGTCTGAGAGCTTGCATAGACCTCCTGAAACCAGATCTACAGAGAGAAGTGCAGAATAAACCATTCTGCCAGTTGCCAAGTAAATCAGCAAAGAGCTTCAAGGTTGGACAGGAAGACCTAGTGCATGATTACTGAGAAGACAAGTGGACATCTGGTAGGATAGCTACAAGAACTGGACCACTGATGTACACAGTGGATGTTGGAGATCAGACATGGAGATGTCATGTGGACCAGATACTGGGTGCTCAAACGAAGAACACACCTGAGTCAACTACATCCAACAAGATGGACACATTACAGCCACTGGACTTGCCTCTCAGTGATGATCATATCGCTGATAGCAACATGACACCAGCAACCAAGAGCATTGTCTTTGACAGGACACCTGCAAACCTAATGCCACTCCACATGTTCAGAGGTGCAATCCTGAAAGAAACAGAGCACCACCCAAAAGACTGGATCTTTACTCTAGTGAAGTTTGTTATGGGCCGTTATTTTATAAAGCAAAAGAGAAAAAGATCAAGAAAACATTGTTACTGTGAAAACATGTTTATTTGGACATGGTCAGTTAATTGAATGTTACATATCCAGTTTTATGTTATATTAGTCATTTCATTTTCATTTTTCCATCTTTTTTATTGATTTTCAAATAAAGAATATACAAATCAGAAGAGGAGTTTAGCAAGTAGATAATATAAAAGACATATAAAGAGCAACAATAAAAACAGAAAGTATATAATGTCAAAATCAAATAGGTAAAATATTATGCTGTTATATATACAATGGGCAGAAAAAACAACTCCTCATAGCAATCATTAAAACAAAGATTGGAAATTTTATTGATACAGAAAAAAACCCCACGAACTAAACTGAAACAGAAAAAAAGAAAAAAAGGAAAGAAAAAGAAAGATTGGGCAGTCCATTTGAGGATAAAATTAGAAAAAGAGAGAGAGAAAAAAACACATCCTTCCAGTCATCTCCGAACCTTCATGGATCAGGATTTTCCCCGAAGAGAATAAAGAAAAATAAATAAATAAAAATAAAATAAATCATGTGAAAGTATTGAATAAAGGGTCTCCAGGCTTGTTCAAAATTAAAGGATGTATCAAATGTCTGGCTTCTAATTTTCTCCAAGCTTAGACATGACATAATGGAGGAGAGCCAATAGAGAACAGTAGGCGGGTTAGATTCTTTCCAATGTAGCAAAATAGCTCTCCCAGCCAGTAAAGTTGAAAAAGTTATCACATGTTGGGCGGAAGCAGACACTTTGCTTGCTTCATTATATTAATCTAAAGGAGGAGGAAGTGTAGTGTATGGATCAATTTCTTTTAGTGCACTGACTCCCCTTAGCACTAATTATTGACTGATAACTTATGAATGCAGATTGATTTGATGCTCTGTCTGCAAAGTAACTCCTACTCTGAGTGCGTGCCTTTACCTGCAGTTAACAGATGAAACAGAATGCCTTTAAACTGGTTGCATCACCGATAGGTATGGAGGGGCCACTGCACAGGATTAAAAGTCACTGCAGAGGATTCTAGTCTTTGCCAACTCCAACATGAGCATGACCTCCTCCTCCATTTAGAAAATCATCTAAGGGCAGTGTCTCAAGAAGGTAGCATCCGTCATTAAAGACCCTTACCATCCAGGACATGTTCTCCTCACATTACTATCATTGGGGAGAGATACAGGAGCCTGAAGAGCTGCACTCAGTGTTTTAGGAACAGCTTCTAATTGTCATCAGATGTCTAAATGGTCCATGAACTCTATTACTTATGCACAGAGCAAGAAAAAACACGAAGCCTTAGGATTAAACATTTTTTTCTGACTCATCTTCGCCTCAGTACATGCTTGTGCAAGAACTACAGACTGGGCCCTCCAAGGTGAAAATTATGAGCACTTGAAAACCCAGACAAAAAGTGTACTTCTCTTGTGTAAGAGCCCTAATCAATGCACCGTGCATTCGATAGGCCGCATTGCACTCGCTACATTCTCACAATCGACCTGATACAGTTTAAACACTACTTCACTATTCCCCTTTCGCTCTATTTATCTATATATTGATGTAACTATCAGCCCAACTATCCATCTATCTACCTATTTACTATAACTTGCAGAAATTCTTGTCTTACACTGTACTTCTACCACAAAAAAAAACAAATTTCACCAGATATGTCAGTGATAATAAACCTGATTCGAGTTCAACTCTAAAATTATTCCGCAAAGTACAGACTCACTTTGAAGAATTCAACAATTTGTGTCCTCAGTATTATTTATTTATTTTTATTGCATAACTTGTCTTGAATATAGTTTTGCACCCATTCGATTATATTTCTTTATTTTCCTGCAAAATGACCTCAAGGTAGAATATGGTGACTAATGCGTACTTTGATTAAAAGTAGTTACTTTGACTCTGCATGCGATTGAAGCCTGTGATTTACACCTTGAAGTTCTGTTTTGTGGTCAATTGACTGATCTGGTGCTTTGATGTCCTGAGGGAGTTGGGTGACGTTTGGCGTGGAGTGTGCGACCTAGGAGTCTGGAAGTCTGGAAACAGGGCATGAGCCCATAATCGACTCCACTTCCCCTCTGCAACTGAGGCATCAAGGACGTGAGCCCATGATCAACTTCATTGCTTCTCTCTGAATCAGGTGTCGACAAGGTTGAGGTGGATGAGGATGAGTGGAAGGCGGACTGTCTGCCTGCATTTGCCCGGTCTTCCTCTCCCTCTCGCTAGCTGCTGTTGGAGGAAAATGCTGGAGTCATGGGGTCCACGTTGTCAGATTGATTGGCGAGGCTATGGACTTTTTGTGGGACTTTGAGATTCATGCTGCACGTGTTCCTGGATTCTGGTTACTCTTTATTCTTGCTGTTTTTGACTGGTTTAATCAGGGCAATCGATGCGGACCGGAATGCTTTGGCCAAGACTGGCTCTGCGGCACGGAGCTGAACTGAATTGAACAGAATTCTCCTTGCCTCCTGGGTTGATGTTTGATATTCTATGTGTTGTTCGTTTGCTGTTTGCCATTTACACAAATTGTTCTTTTTTTTCATGCAGTGGGTGTAGATGCTTTCTTGAACGGGTTCCAAGGTGTTTGTTTGTTTCGTGGCTGCCTGCTGGAGGATGAATCTCAGGGTTGTGTTCTGTATTCATACTTTGATAACAAATGCACTTTCAATCTTTGACTGATTTAGAATCTGAGCCTGATTACATGCCTAGGTTGCAAAATTAGAAGAATAGCAAAAGCCAACTGCTCAGAGGTTTGTGGGATCCTTCTGTGTGCAGATGGGCTGTCACAGTTCCAGCTACCGTATTTCATATTCAGCCAAGTGCAAAAAATCCAGTGACCACAACATTTTTGATTTAAAATTTTGATTTCTTCATACACAGAGAAACAACGGAGGAAAATAAGGCACAAAGGGTTAACTAATCCCATTTCCATTGGCCCAGATTATCTCCAGCCAGAAGCCATTCCATTGGACTAACTTCTGATAACTGACCCAGCCTCTGAAAACGAGCCAATCAGTGAGATTATTGGATGCAATGACACCATCACGTGGTTGAGTTTCCCCTCCCTGGTCCAATCAGTTGACGCATCACTGGTCTGTGTGTATTAACGGGAGTCAAGTGGCTACCAAGCTCTCACTGAATTGCAATAGTTAGTATATGTGGTGTGTGGTGAAGGGGTTGTTCCCACAGTTGGTTTTCTTTACAGCTGTTTGTAGTAATTGCAGCTGCTTGGCAGTTTAGAAACTGGAGCATTGAGCTGGTGCCCTTCCTGGGCTTTCCTTTTGATCTGGTCTCCGTGTGTCCGAGGGATGAAGTGTGTCTCTGCTGCAGACTGTGATAGTCCAATATGGGGAGCACAACCTACTTCTCTGGGTCCACAGGGACTGGACACCTGATTAAAGCTGCTGAGCTGACACTGGGGACTGCAGCTTGTCAGCCACCTGGGATCCTCTCCCAGAACCACACGATTGTCTTTGACTCTCGGCTGTGTGAGTGTACTAGCAGATTGTGGGTGAGGGCCCTCTCCAACTCTTGTCCTGAGCTGGATGTCTGAAAAGGTCTCACATTGATCTAACCACGGGGTCTCCTCTCCTTGGGCTCTGGAATTATGACTTGCTCTTGTTCCAGGGATTGTCTGAAGTTGATTCATGCTTCCTGACCTTGTACTTCCTGCCATTCATGGCTCTTTTCAGCCTCCTGCTGTAGTTGTAGAGAGTGAAATCTTTGTTGCAATGGAATGATTGAAGGACTGGACAAGTTCATCCAAGAGGCAGCATCTGCTGTGGTTCTGCACAGGAAGTGCTGTTATATTTGGCTGAAGTCTTGGGACAAGACCCTCATCAATGAACATCTCACTTGGTGTGAGTGATCCCCACTGGGCCATGGCTGCCACTGGTGAAACCAGTGAGGATTGTGGATTCTGATGTCACTGACAGCACAGCAGCCTACAAATCGGTTAAATTAAATTCCATTCAAGGGAGGACTGAATGCATGGGTTACAAGCCAAGTAGCTGGGACTTGTATCCATCAGAAATAATTGTGATCGGGGCTAGTTTTATGACCAAATTGCCCACTCTCTGCACTGAGCCCTGTTCCTTGTGTTTTTCAGATGGTTGGAGATTTTCTGGTCTACAGCACCTCTGTGAACCACACCCTCCAGGCTCACGGATCTGTCATTGTACGAACTAATGCAGCCATCATTCCCATCGGGTGCTGTTAATTCAGGTAACCACTGGGTGAGTTCACTGCTGAGATCCTCGACTAATACCCTTGCTGAAGTTCTCCTAAGACGGCTTCTCCTTCCCTGCAGGGAGAGAAATGTGATCCGATCAAACCCACCTGAATTCTGTTCAAGGCTGGAGAAGGGCACCAGTCATTCTCACTGTCTAATGAATGGTGTGTGCTGGGTGGGTGAGGAGGGGACTTCCTGAGTTCTCCATCGGGAGTTAGACCCAAGTCTCTAACCCTTGTTGTCTTGTTCCCCAGATGATTGGGTCAGAGCGCACCTCCGCTGTCTACTACCTGGGGATCTCATTCCCATTGAGGCCTCTGTTCCAATGATCAACAGGCCCCTGAAACTCTACAATGACTAGTGTGTAGACCAGACAAAGACTCTAGTACCAAGTACACCATCATTGACTACAGTGGGTAAGGAGCTGTCTGCTTTCTCCAGCTGCTCCCGTCTCAGTGGTTTCACTTGACTCTATTCATGTCCCTTCATCCCCAGCTGCTTCCTGGACAGTGGAGCTGATGACTCCTCTTCAACCTTCATGCTGCCGAGAGGACAGCTCTGGTTTAACCTGGATGCATCCTGCTTCCTTGGAGACGACCGTTCCTTGGTAAGAAGTGCCCAGACGTGATGCTCTCTGTTTCCCAGCAAGTCACTAAATGAAGTGTTCCTTGTGTCCTTGGGTTTTCAGCAGCTGTCTCCTGAGAGTTGCTGTAGTGGATCGGAGAGATTCCACGAGTAAAGCTTGTACTTTCCAGAAGATGCAGAGTGTGAGTGTCCCATCTCCCCCTCGGGAGGGTTCCTGAAGTGTTGTCCCACCTGACTGATGGATTAGCTAGACTCTACTGGAAGAATCAGGCTCTTGTGTTTATGCCTGTTGTCACATGAGCAACTGCAGAGACACAGACAAGTTCCGATTCCCTTCCAGAGGAAGGAGAGAGCTTGTTCCTGAAACTGGAAAGCTGGTGAAGGTCTGGATGATAGAATGTGCCCTCTCTCTTTCCCACACCTGCCATTCTGTGTGGAATGAGCTTCCTGTAGAAGTAGTAGAGGCCAGTTCAGTTGTGTCATTTAAGGTAAAATTGGATAGGTATATGGACAGGAAAGGAGTGGAGGGTTATGGGCTGAGTGCGGGTAGGTGGGACTAGGTGAGATTAAGAGTTCGGCACAGACTAGGAGGGCCAAGATGGCCTGTTTCCGTGCTGTGATTTTTATATGGTTATTAACTGGAATGCATGATCCTGCAGGGAGGAGTGCTGGACTGAATTATGAGGGGTTTGCTTCATTGGGACCCCTGGTCATTTTGGACACTATGACCCACCTGGCAACTGATACCCTGAGTGAGATTGAGCCTCGGACACTGGAGAGGTCTCCAGGGGATGAGTTGGTCCGCTGGCTGTTCCCACTTGCCCTTTTATGTTTCCCTCACTGACCATAGTTTCTCGTGGCTCTGTAGTTGTGGAGACTGTGGTGGTTCTGTCTATGGCTCTGACTCAGACAGCTGTCTGATCTCTGCTGTTCTGACAGCCTCATTCCTGGATAGGAAACACTGGTAAACCCTGTTCAATTACTGGTTTGATGACCAACAAAGCAGTGGTTGTTTCCAGCAGCTGTGGTGTCTCATTTCCCTGGGCATGGGTTCAGCCATTTTACACTGAGGTATCACCATGGGAACCAGGAGCCAATGGGTGGGTCTCTGACCCCAGCAGTGCTGCATGGTTACTGACGTCGGAACTGGATGCATCAGTGTGACAGTTGTAGATCAGTTTGTCACTGGTGCCTCTGTTTAAGGAGACAGGACTGGTTTTTGATCCACTGGGAGGAGTCTTGACCTCAAGTGGTCTTTTGAGGGTTCCAAGAGCTCCTCTATTTCTGTATGGGGTGAGTTAAGATGATCCTGTACTTGAAATGGAGGAAGAGGGTTGTACTGAAAGATTTAAACTGAGGGACTGGTGAGTTTGTTTCCTCTGGAGTCTATAACTGGGCCACGATCACAATAATGAAACTGATTCTGATTCTACAGGTAGTTTCCAATCTCCACCCTGTCCACATTTCTGCAGGAAATACAGAACCAGGGAGAGATTTTCTGCTCACATCCATAGGATAGGTGACTCATTTGAAAGCTAAAGGGAGTGGTGAGTTGACCACTGCCTACAAAACTGATGCTGCTGCCTCCCGCTGATAGTGAGGACAATTACCAACCCGCAGTCACCCACCTAACAATTTGGGCTAGAACCCTGATAATGGGTTCCGGCCTGAAACGTCGATTGTCTATTCATTTCCATAGATGCTGCCTGACCTGCTGAGTTCCTCCAACATTTTGTGTTGCTCAGGATTTCCAGCATCTGTTGAATCTCTTGTTTGTGAAAGGAGAGAGTTGAACCTGCTGCAGTTCCATGGGAAAGGGAACAGGAAGCTGTGAAGGGAATGATCGTGTTCAGATGCGGAGGGGAGGGGAGCAAGTGTTTGGTGCTGGTGTAAGTTGCAATGGATGAGGGGTCCTCATTCAGAAAATTTAGCTGTTCCCTCGTTAAAGATTTTCCAGCAAATTCACCCTGGTCTATAGATTCCCCCTAGAGATTTCCTGCGTTTTACAGGAAGATCTCAGCTAAAGGATGCTCAGTGTGTTTATATATAGGCATCCGTTAGTCTCGTGAGACCATGGATTTGCACCTTGGAAGGTTTCCAGGGCGCAGGCCTGGGCAGGGTTGTATGGGAGACCGGCAGTTGCCCAAGTTGCAAGCCTTCCCCTCTCCACACCACCGATGTTGTCCAAGGGAAGGGCACTAGGACCCAAGCAGCTTGGCACCAGTGTTGTTGCAGAGCAATGTGTTAAGTGTCTTGCTCAAGGACACAACAGGCTACCTCAGCTGAGGCTCAAACCAGGGACCTTCAGATCACTAGGCCGATGCCTTATCCACTAGGCCATGTGCCAACACAAGTTTACAAGCTCAGTGCGTAAAGCAGCAGCAATCCATGTTGGAAAGCAAGGGTCCACTGGACAGTGGATGGGAACAAGCTGTTACTTTTGGTGCAAGAGTCAAGGAATAGAGGTTGCCAACATGGTTAAAGGATAATATTGTTTTGATTCAAATCTGGACTGCCAGGCCTGTGGTGTGAGTGCTTGGTACCATTGTAACCTTCAAAGGATAACTCATTGACACACCTGAGAACAAATCAGCATCCTATAAAGAGTAGACTGGAGGAGCTTTGAATGATTTATTGTTATAGTGAGCTAGCAAGGACATGATGACTGAGTGGCCTATTTCTGTGCCAAAGCCATGCACATTAAAGATAATGGCCATTAGTCCATAATGCAATGTAATTATGAAAGGGGCGAGGATTGAGCAGGAATAAGGCTCTGAAATAGCAGGGGGTTGAGGAGGGGTAGGGTGACGCTAACTTCAGGGGAATGTGATGGCATCGAGAAAAACAGTACAGCGGGATCAGCTTCTTGAAGGTGCAATTGGTCTACATCTGATATGTTTCAAAAGTGAATTCAAAACTTTTTTTAAAAAAAGTTCAGAAGTACATTTCTTAGTGTGTCTACTTGTACAATTTTGAGATCCATCTCCTTATAGGCAGCCACAAACCAAAGAAACCCAATAGAACCCATTTAAAAATGTCCACCAAACACCCAATGTGCAGAAAGAAGAAGATTGTGCAAACAATAAAAGTAAGCAAATAACATTCAGAACCGAAGTGCACTGATGTGTGGGGAAGTGTAGATGAGAACAGGGGTAGGGTTGAGGGATGGAGGTGTAAATTTTGGACCACATGTTTCAGAAGGGTACATGGGGAAGTCTGAAAGCCCCTGAATGTCGAGGGATATTAAGGGATGAATAAAGCAATACTGGTGATGGAACTGAAAGTGGGGAAGACTTTTGGGGGATTCTAGAATTAGAAGGGTTACATGCAGAAGTACTTAGCAGAGCATAGAGGCACAAAGTATAACAGGCAGATAAGATTAAGGAAACTCCAAAGGCACTGTCTTAAGATATTAAGGGCAGGAAGGTAACCTGGAGTGAGTCCCATTAGCAAACAATGTGGCAGACTGTGTGGGGCTCGGTGAAATCTTAAATGACTGCTTCTCACTGATGTTCTTCTAGATAGGAGTTCCCACCCTGGGGTCCACAAACCCCTTGCTTAATGGAATAGGTCCATAACAAATAAAAGGTTGGGAGCCTCTGTCCTAGGCATTGTAGTTGAGAATCTGGAGAGGGCAGTGAAATTCTCAAGCATGTTATTATAAAGGAGGAGGTATTAAATTTTGTCCTTGGAATGAAGGTTGTGTGAGGGGGAATGTGAAAGAGGTATTGTAATATTGAATCAGCTTTGTGGATCCAGCAAGTGAGCCAAGAAATGCACTG
>NC_082712.1:77597942-77637942 GCF_030144855.1 Hypanus sabinus | reverse complement strand
GATTTGACCATCTACCAGAATTCCATAACCCTTCAGTAAGTTAGCGAGTCTTCCAAAGCCTGCTCTATTATCTGTCCACCTGGACATCTCCCAGACGGTGTGTCCTCTCTTTTAAATAACCTCTTAAAGGAATACGTTTCTACTCAAGAACCCTGTTCACAGCATCAAGTGTAACGTTTGTGGGTCTGGCAAGCGAGACAGGAAATGCACTGATTTTGAATAGGTATACTAATTTATTTATTTACAAACAGTAAAATTTAACCAAACATTCATGTTACAGACACTACAAAGCTGAATATTCAACAAACATGTTTAGTTAAAAATGAACGCAGAGCATACCTTCCCAATCGAGAGCAAGTCCCTTCCACGTGCTATTTTATCCACCCGGAATATTTGAAACTGGACACCAGGCAGTTATCCAACAGTAAACAGCTGCAGTTTCTAAACTAACCAATCACAAGCAGAAGCAACTTCGGACAACCAGAGTAAGGCACGTCCCCACAAGTTCTAAATAAAAAATTGTTGGGCATAGGTTGGAGAAATAACAAGGATTTCTCCTCAGAGCAGAGGGCAGAAATTTAATGTGAAGAAGAAGAGGTTCAGCAGGGTAAGAAGATCTTTTCCCCAGCGGATGCTGGAATCTGGAATGCACTGCCTGAGGGGAAGTGAGGCAGAGACTTCCACAGTGTTTCAGAAGAATGAAGAATGGCAATTGAGTTGCTAAAGCACATTATTACAGGTTCAAGGCACAGAAATGTTCTCAGCTCCAGCCCCATAACTACATTGTTAGTAGGGCTAGTAGAGTGGTCTGGGTGGATATGATGGGCTGAAGGGCTTGTGTCTCTGCTGTACAAATTCAATACACAGAAATTTCCTCAGTTCTAGTTCCATAGATACTACATAAATAAAGCTAGTACAGTGATCAGGGTGGATTCAATGGGCTGAAGGGCCTGTATCTCTGCTAGATAAGCTGCTATCTCTGATCTGATTTCTGAGAAGATAACTGGCTGCAGTTACTAATTAATATCAAGACAAAGGAGCTAGACTTACAACTCTGACAGCAGGCTCAGACATCCATGCCCTCACTTGGGGCCAGCACGGTAGCGTAGTGGTTAGTACAATGACTCAGGTTCAATTCACACTGCTGCCTGTAAGGAGTTTGTATGTTCTCCCCATCACCATGTGGTTTCCTTCTACAGTCCAAAAATGTACTGGTTGGTAGATTAGTTGGTTATTGTAAGTTGTTCTGTGGTAAAGTTGGCGTGGAAGGGTCTATTCCATATTGTACCTCAATAAATTGCATTAAGCTTCCAGTCAGATCTGAACTCTGACCACTGGATTCAAACTAGAGTGTGCTCACTAGACCGTCAGTCAATGTCCCTCCATCTCCCTGCCATCAGAACCTCCCATTCCGGCTGGAGGGGCCCGTCTCTGGGAGCAAAGTAATTCCAGCCCATCAGTGAATGACCTCAGCCAAGTAGGTCTAATCTCAAAGCCACGGACTTGGACAGAGAACTGGAATGAAATGAATTGCAGGGAAAGCTCAGGTGTATGCTTTCTGTCATCAAAAGGCAGGTGAGGTGAGCAAGGGCAGCACAGCACTCGACAGCAAATAGGTTCCACCGAGATTTGAACTCGGATCGCTGGATTCAAAGTCCAGAGTGCTCACCATTACACCATGGAACCACAGCATATGCTGACTGCTTTTCCTGGCTCTTCGCTCCTGGGCGGTTACAGTAACAAATGTTTTCCCACTGTAAGACATCCAGGACGCAGCGATGTGTCAGTGTGAGCTCCATGCGGGGGAGATCAGGTGTAAGGATGGATGGGGAGATGGAGCAGTCAAGCTGAGGGAGGATTGGCAAACGTGGATGAGAATTGTAAATTCCTTTTCTGGCTGCCAGTCCAGGGGGCAGCTGAGGAAGTCAGGCTGGTCGGGGGAGTGTTGGCATAGAGCATCATAGCACAGGCCCTTCAGCCCACAATGTTGTGCAGGCCTACTCCACAATCAATCTAACCCTTCCCCTTGCATGGCCGAGTCCTGCATTTTTCTTACATTCACTGGGGTCAGGGAGGCACTGGCTGTTCACTGGGTCTTAGGGAGGCACTAGCAGTTCACTGGACCTTGAGGAGGCAGTGGCTGTTCACTGGGGCTTGAAGAGACACTGGCTGTTCACTGGGCCTTGGGGAGGCACTGGCTGTTTATTCTTTGTATGTCTTTCAGAATCTTTACCTTATCAAGTACCCTCTGATCCTCTGCCACTCCAAGGAGAAAACCCTCAGTTGCTCAACCTTTTCTCAGAAGACATGCTCTACAATCCAGACAGCATCCTGGTAAATCTCCTCTGCACCCTCTCTAAAGCTTCCATATCCTTCCTATAATGAGGCCACTACAATTGTGCTCCAAGGGTGGTTTGAGAGAGCTGCAGCGTTATCTTGTGGCTCTTGAACTCAGTCCTCCTGCTATTAAACACAAGAAATTCTGCAGATGCTGGAACTCCAAAGCAACACACACAAGATGCTGGAGGAACTCAGCAGATCAAGCAGCATCTGTGGAAATGAATAAACAGTCGAGTTTCCGGATCCTTCTTTGGGAATTGAGAGGAAGGGAGGAGAAGCCAGAATAAAAAGGTGAGGGGAAGGGAAGGAGGGTAGCTTGATAGGTTAGGTTAAACCAGGTGGGTGAGGAAGGTGAAGGGCTCGAGAGGAAGGAATCTGATAGGGGAGGAGTATGGACCATGGGAGAAGGGCAAGGAGGAGGGGATTTCAAGGATCTGCAGACTTTATAGTGTTTAGAATTCTGCAGATGCTGGAAAACCAGAGCCACACACAAAATGCTGGAGGAACTCAGCAGGTCAGGCAGCATCTAAGGAAATTAATAAACAGTTGAGGTTTTGGGTCAAGACTCTTCTTCAGGACTTGAAAGGAAAAGGGAAGAAGCCAGAGTAAGAAGATGGTTGAAGGAGAAGGAGTACAAGCTGACAGGTGAGACCAGGTCAGGGGGAAGGTGGGTGGGTAAGGGAGGGCGATGAATCTGGGAGGGGTAGGTGGAAGAGGTAAAGGGCAGAAGAAGAAGAAGAAGAAATCAAATAACAGTGGGCTAAGCTTGTTCTAAATTGGGCAATCTGTAATTATTCACTCTCCTACAGTAAACACCATGAGAAGCCCAGCAATGAAGGAAAACCCCTTAAGGCTGTAAACAGCAGGATGTTGTAAGAGCCACTCTCTACTTTCCCTGGTGTGGTGAACTACATATACCTGTCTGGACACGGCCCTCTGCTGACTGCTCCTGTGGCTCCTCCCACAGACCCCGGTATAAAGGCGATCAAGGCCTGAGCCCGGCCTTTCAGTCTCCAGGATGCAGTATGGTGGTCAACCACTGCTTGTTCCTTCTTCCAGTCAATAAAAGCCGATATCTTGCCTTTACATCTCAGAGAGAGTTATTGATGATGCATCACCTGGTTTCTCTGCTTCAGCCACTGAATCCGTGATTCACGCCTGCTGGCTGAAAGTTACCATGAAACGCTCAGCAAAACCACTGCAGATGCTTCCTCCCCATTACATAGCCTGATTCCCTCTAGAGAATCACAACGGGAACCACATCCACCACAGAACAACAGGGCAGTCCAGGTTTAGACCACACAAGGTGCTTGAAAAGCTTTTCCTCCCCCTCACTCTTCATTCTCTCTGCTTAGATTTCCAACTCTGCCCTCTGCTCTGTGACCAAAGGAACAGGCTGCCTCTGTCCTCCTCCAAGTGCACTCACCAACAGCATGGCTGAATCCTACTGGAAAGCAAAGGCTGGCCGAGATAATTCGTCAATGTTAACAAAAGAGTTTCATCTCCTCTCTGCCGGAAAGCCTGGCATTATCAACTTGTAGGCCCTCAGTTTGCCCACAGGCAAATCACCAAACATCATGACTCCACCGAGTTTCAAACTCGGATCGCAGAATTCAAAGTCCCGACTGCTCAGCATTACATCGTGAACCTCCATGCTCCCTTCAGTAAGTTCCCTCCCTCTCCTCCTCAACATCAGAACTCATTCTGGCTGGAGGGGCTTGTCACCAGGTTCAGTCTCTTTCAGGAATAACACCCTCAGACAGTAACGGAGGGTAGGGTTGATCTCTTGCCCCAAGATCAGAAATTAAATCAACAAAAAAGGGGAAAGGAAGCCAATCAGCAACAGGTAGTGATAAAAGTTGAAAACAGGTACCCCACACAGAGGACTGGACACTTTTTAGGCTGAACAGTCACACAGGGTATGTTTTTAGAGAATTGACAATTACTTAACAGGAAGAATATTGGGTAATATTTGACTAATCATAGAATTGAGAAGTGGGAGCAGCTGTGGCAGGCTCCGAGGTTCAAACTGAAACCATAGCTTCATGAAATGAAAATAGGGTGTTGAAAAGCGACAGTCACTCCTTCTGCTTATTATCAGCGAGAGCTCTTCAAAGTTTCAGTCCCAATCGCTTGAAAACACCAGCAATAATTTCCCTGCAGTGAGGTGAGCACTTCTGAAACATATTCCTTGTCATTCACTGATTCAATTTAAAATTGTACATCATTACCATTTGACGAAGGATAGACATTTCTAAAATATTTCCCAATGTTGACAAGTATTGTAATAGATGTAAAACTGAGATAACTACACTGACATGTATGTTCTGGTCATGTTCTATATTAAAGCAGTTTGGGAAGTCAGTCTTTTTGACAATTTCTAAAGCACTCAGAATCAATTTACAACCTAATAAATTGACTGTGGTTTTTGGAATAATTCCTCAAAATATCCATGATATTTCTGTGTCTGACCAACATGTTATTGTGTTCGTTACATTGATAACTAGGAGGGCCATCTTGTTGAAATGGAAGGATATATCAGCTCCTACTGCGTCACAATGGTTCTCTCAAGTGATGCCGTGTATTAGCTTGGAGAAAATTAGAAGTCGAACCGTTGAATCTTTATTTGATTTTGAGAAAGGTGGGGCTCATTTGCTCGTAATTATCATTTCAGTTAATTGATAGATTTCCTCCACAATCTAAATGTAAATTTTTTTTTATATATCTTTTTTTCTTATTGGCGGTTTGATGTTTATCTTTAGAAGCTTTTTGTATGACGCATGGCTCCGGGGTTGAACACCTAATGGGTTTCTTTTATTCCTCACTTTTCTTGCTTAGTAGGGTTTTTTTTATTCACAAAAATTTTCAGTCTTTAAGGTAATTTCTTTTTTTTTGTAAGTGTCGTTACTTCGAAGTACTTGTACTATTTCTGAAGAATAATAATAATGAAAAGATTTGAAAAAAAGCATATTCCTTGGTATCAAAGTGCTAATTGCCACTATAGGAATGACAGATAACTGGAGGCTACAGTTAGTACCCTGAGAGACCCCTTTGGAAGATGAGTTCAGAAGAGCCTTTTGGGACAAGTGTCTGCAGCAGTCGGTGCATAACCGTACACTTATCTACACTGTATTCCATCTGCCACTTTCTTGCTGATTATTATAGTCTTTCTAAGGCCTTCTGCAGATGCCATGCTTCTTCAACAGTACCTGCACCCACCTTCCCACCTATCTTCATACCATCTGCAATCTTGGCCACAATGCCATCAATTCCATTTTCCAAATCACTGACATAAAGCAGTAAGAGAAATGTTCCCACCCCTGCAGATTTCTGACCCCTGTGGAACGCCACTAGTCACTGGCATCCAACCAGAATGGGCCCCCTTTATTCCCACTCTTTCTCTCCTGCTAGTCAGTTAATCTTCCGCCCATGTTAGTATCTTTCCTGTAATACCATGAGCTGCTGTTTAGTAGCCTTATGTGTGATACCATGTCAAAGGCCTTCTGAACATCCAAGTAAACAGCAGCCACTGACTCTTCCTTATCTATCCTGCCTGTTATTTCCTTGAGCAATTCCAACAGGTATGTCAGGCTAGATTTCTCTTATGGGAAATCATGTTGACTTTAGCCTATTTTCTCATGTGCCTACAAGTACCTTGAAATCTCATCCTTAATAATGGGCTGTAACATCGTGCCCAGCACTGAAGTCAGTTCAACTAGCCTGTAATTTCCTGTCTTTTGTCCCCCTCCCTTCTTAAAGAGTGACATTTGCAATTTTCCAGTCTTCCGGAACCATTTCAGAATCAAGTAATTCTTGAAAGATTATTACTAATGCTTCCACAATCTCTTCAGTCACCCCTTTCAGAACCCCAGGGTGTACTCCATCTGGTCCAGGTGACTAATCTGCCTTCAGACCTTGCAGCATTCCAAGCGCCTTCCCCCTAGCAATAGCAACAACACTCACTTCTGCTCCTGACACTCTCAAATTCCTGGCACGCTGCAAGTGCCTTCCACAGAGAATGCTAACAAAAAATCCACCATTTCCTTGTTTCCTATTACTAACTCTTCCAGTGGTCTGATACTATTGCCTCTATTTGACTCTTTTTATATCTAAAAAAAATTCTCTCCTTGGTGATTTTTAGTTGCCTTTTGTTGGTTTTTAAAAGCTTCCCAATCCTCTAACTTCTCACTAATCTTTGTCATATTCTGTGCCCTCCCTTTTGCTTTTACACTGTCTTTGACTTCCTTTGTCAGCCATGGTTGCCTCATCCTCACTTCGTCTTTGTAATGAACTGATCCTGTGCCTTTCAAATTTCCCTGGAAACTCCAACTCCTCTGCCAATCGGTATTGGCCAGCTCCTCTCTCATGCCTCTGTATTTCCCTTAACTCCACTGCAATACATAATCCAACTTTAACTTATCCTTCTCAAACTGCAGGGTGAATTCTAACATATTATGATCACTTTTTCCTAAGAGTTCCTTTACCTTAAGCTTCCTTTTAAAATCTGGGTCAATGCATAACACCGACTCCAGAATTGCCTTTCCCCTAGTGGGATCAACCACAAATTGCTTTAAAAAACCATCTAGTAGGCATTCTACAAATTCCCTCTTTTAGGATCAAGCACCAATCCCATTTCCCAATCTAGCTGCATATTGAAAATCTCCATGATCGTTGTAACGTTACCCTTTGGACGTGCTTTTTCTTTCTGCTGTTGTAATTTGTGGTTCACATCTTGGCTACTATTCGGAGGTCTGTATATAACTCCCATCAGAGTCTTTAGACACTTGCAAATCCTAAACTCTACCCACAAGGGTTCTACATTATCTGATCCTATGCCAATTCTTTATATGGATTTGATTTCACTTTATACCAACAGAGCCACCCCACGTCCTCTACCAACCAGGCTGTCGGGGGCTGTGAAGGATTGTAAAGGTGCTCTGTTGGTCAAAGCGAGCAAAAAAGACATTGAGCTCATTTGGGAATGAAACCTTGTTGTCACCTACAGTATGTTGCATGGTTTTACTTTGTAGGAGGTAATTGCATTCAAGCCCTGCCACAGCTGTTTAGCATCCTTCTGTGATTCACATTTGGTCCAGAATTGTTTCTTTGCACGTGAGATGGCTTTCCGGAGGTCATACCTGGACCTGCTGTACTTTCCTGCAGCACGGCAGTGTAACACTTCCACAGCACCACTGACCCATGTTCCCTTCCTGCCGCTGTGAGGTGTCTGTACGTTCTCCCTGTGGCTGCCAGGTTGCCTCCAGGTGCTCCAGTGTCCTCCCACATTCCAAAGATGTACAACTTAGTATGATCATTGATCACACAGGTGTCACAGGTTCACTGAGCCTGAAGGGCCTGCTACCATGCTGCATCTCAAAAAACTAACCCCATGCTTTTAAATTCAATCCCTCGAGCCACGAAGGCCATCGTTCCATTTGCCTTCATGATAACCGGTTGCACCTG
This sequence comes from Hypanus sabinus, assembly GCF_030144855.1. Lineage (NCBI taxonomy): Eukaryota > Metazoa > Chordata > Chondrichthyes > Myliobatiformes > Dasyatidae > Hypanus > Hypanus sabinus. The sequence goes on along the minus strand of NC_082712.1, from coordinate 77,630,139 downwards.
CCGGCCAAGCCTCAGCACTCCCAAGTTCCTCTGCACGGCAGCTCACTGCAATCTTCCACAATTTAAATAATTATCTGAGCTTCCATGTTCTCCTTTCAAGATGGATGACCTCGCATTCCTCATCCTGATGTAAAACAACAAGAAACTGAGTACAGTAGATTGGCAGGAACCACCCAGGAGGATGGTGACAATGGAACTCAGGGAGGAAGTAACCCATTGCATTGACTAGGCCAGTTCATCACATGATCAAAGTTCTCTCCCACCCTGGACATTCATTCTTCTCCCCCAAACTGGACTCAAGGACACCTTAGATCTAAGACCATGTATATGTAGACACTTTACTTCACAATTTACCTCGTTATGACCTTGCTCATTGTTATCTGCCTGCATTGTACTCTCTCTATAGTCTGTATTGCCTCCCACTGCCCTCTTCTTTTATTCCCCCACTCACACCTCTTCTCAACTGCCTATCACCTCCCCTGGATCCCCTCCTCCTTCCCATTCTCCCATGGTCCACTCTCCTCTCATATCAGATTATTTTTGTCCAGCCCTTTACCTTTCCCACCCACCTGGCCTCCCCTGTCACCTTCTAGCTATCCTCCTTCCCCTTTACCCACCTTTTTATTCTGGCATCGTCCCCCTTCCTTGCCAGTTGAAGAAGAGTCTCAGCTCAAAACATTGACTGTTTATTCCTCTCCATAATGCTGCCTGACCTGCTGAGTTCCTCCAGCATCTTGTGTGTGATACTTTGGATTTCCAGCATCTGCACAATCTCTTGTGTTTAAGATTCGCTATTGTTTTACCTTGAAGCACTGAGTAATGATCTGAACTATGGAAACAATAAGCAAGACAAGCTCTTCACTGTATCTCAGTGCACAGGACAATTATAAAACAATTCCAAATCCACTTTTAGTTCTTCACCTCTCAAGATTTGAGCTTGAACCCTGCTCGGCAGGACAAATGCCTGTGTGTGGTGAGATAAAATCCTGGGCAGCATAAGCTAGAGCCTGCAGAGGCTGTACACCCAGGGTAATATGTATCCTGTCAGTGAGGTCACACCCAGTCACAGAGCAAGGGAAGGGTTTTCAGTGTAAAGGAATGAGGGAGACTATTCCTGACGTGTTACGGTTTCATGGGAGTTAATTGGCTTTGAAAGCTGGCAGTGAATGGTGAATTCTCGGCTGAAAATGCTACCTGATGATCAATATTCAAAGGTCTTTGCCTTGGCTAAGGGATGGTCACAGAAGTGGCTACAGTATTGCTTCGAGTCAATGGACTAGGCTGTGTTGGAGGACTCAGCTGTGGATCTGAATGAGTATACCATGATTGTAACGGAATTTATTCCCACAAAAACATTCAGTCTTCCCTGATCAGAAGCCCTGGATCAACAATGAGACCCACAATCTGCTGACAGCCAGATCAAAGGAGTTCAGGTCTGGTGACAAAAGAAATTACAAGGGTCAGAATCAGGTTTAATATCACCGGCATATGTCATGAAATTTGTAAACTTAGCGGCAACAGTACAATGCAATACATAATAATATAGAAAGAAGTAAATCATGTATATTAAATTAAAAATAGTCCAAAAACAGAAATAATATATACAAACGTATATAAAAAGTGAGGTAGTGTTCAATGTCCATTCAGAAGTCAGATGGCAGAGGGGAAGAAGCTGTTCCTAAATTGCTGAGTGTATGCCTTCAGCTTCTGTACCTCCTCACTGAAGGTAGCATTGAGAAGAGGGCATGACTTGGATGTTAGGGGTCTTAATAATGGATGCCACCTTTCTGAGACACCACTCCTTAAAGATGACTATCCCACTGAACTCCCTTATCCCAAAACCTGCAGTGAACCTTTCCTGCACTCCTTGAGATCATCCTCCTTCTTCAACCTATCACTGCTACTGAGACATAGGCCAACAGCAATTCGCCAGAGTCCTCGGTCCTTGGCTGAAGGTCAATCAGTCCTGTGGCCTCCACTTTCACCACCGACTTCATACAGCTTCTTGGCAAAGGTCCTTCCTCTCCTTGGGATGAAGTCCTTGTAGCTTCTGTTGCCATTTCTGTAGTTCCGGGTTTTTATAGAATGGGGTTGCTAGCCCCATGCTCAATCCTACTCCTTTCACAGCCGGGCTTGAGACCGTCAATGGTGGAGTTGTTGGATCATTATTCTCCTTCATTGTAGCTGAACTGAGCTGCCTCTGACATGGGTTCTGGAAATACTCAGCAGGTCAGGCAGAATCTGTAGAGAGAGAAACAGGGTTAGCATTTTAGGTCCCAGCGAGGATCCAAGGTATTTGTGTTTGATTAAAGAAACGTCTCCACTGTCATTTTGTGCCAGGTGGCTTCTAGCTTCACTTTAAGCCTCCCAGGTTGGGAGGACCCCAGGTACCTGTGCTCAGTCATCCAATTCCAACATATCTGTCCACGGTCTTTTCTACAGCCAAAATGAGGGTTGGAGAAACATATTCCATCTGGGTAGCTTTCATCCTGCTGGACTGAACATCCGTTTCTCCAACAGCCAGTAATGTTCCCCCCAGCCTCCTTATCTCTTTTTCCATTCCCCATTCTGGATACCCTCTCACCACTTCTCTTCTCCTCATCTGCCCATTATCTCCCTTGGTTCATAGAACATAGAATAGGATGACACAGTATAGGCCCTTCGGCCCATGATGTTGTGCTGACCTTTAAACAACTCTAAGATCAATGTAACCCTTCCCTCCCACATAGCCCTCTACTTTTCTTTCATCCTTGTGCTTAAGAGTCTCTTAAATCTCCCTAATGTACATATCTGCCTCTACCTCTACCCCTAGCAGGGTATTCCATGCACCACCACTCTGTGTAAACACCTACCTTTGAGATCCTCCCTATACTATCCTCTGATCACCTTAAAATTATGCCCCCTTGTGTTAGCCATTCCTTAACATAGAGAAACTACAGTATAATAATTAGGCCCTTCGGCCCTCAAATTTGTGCCAAACATGTCCCTACCTTAGAAATTACTAGGCTTACCCATAGCCCTCTATTTTGCTAAATCCCATGTACCTATCTAAAAGTCTCTTAAAAGACCCTAAAATATCCTTCTCCACCACAGTTGACAGCAGCCCATTCCTTGCACTCACCACTCTCTGAGTAAAAAACTTACCTCTGACATCTCCTCTGTACCTACTCCCCAGCACCTTAAACCTGTGTCCTCTTGTGGCAACCATTTCAGCCCTGGGAAAAAGCCTCCGACTATCCACACGATCAATGCCCCTCATCATCTTATACACCTCTATCAGGTCACCTCTCATTCTCCATCGCTCCAGGGAGAAAAGGACGAGTTCATTCAACCTATTCGTATAAGGCATGCTCCCCAAACCAGGCAACATCCTCGTAAATCTCCTCTGCACCCTTTCTATGGCTTCCACATCATTCCTGTAGTGAGGTGACCAGAACTGAGTACAGTACTCCAAGTGGGGTCTGACCAGGGTCCTATATAGCTGCAACATCACCTCTCGGCTCCTAAATTCAATTCCATGATTGATGAAGGCCAATACACCGTACGCCTTCTTAACCACAGAGTCAACCTGCGAGCTGCTTTGAGCATCCTATGGACTCAGACCCCAAGATCCCTCTGATGTTCCACACTATCAAGAGTCTTGCCATTAATACTGTATTCTGCCATCATATTTGACCTACCAAAATGAACCACTTCACACTTATCCGGGTTGAACTCTATCTGCCACTTCTCAGCCCAGTTTTACATCCTATCCATGTCCCGCTGTAACCTCTGACTGCCCTCCACACTATCCACAACACCTCCAACCTTTGTGTCATCAGCAAACTTACTAATTCATCCCTCCACTTCCTTATCTAGCTCATTTATAAAAATCTCAAAGAGTAAGGGTCCCAGAACAGATCCCTGAGGCACCCCACTGGTGACCAACCTCCAGGCAGAATATGACCCGTCTACAACCACTCTTTGCCTTCTGTGGGCAAGTCAGTTCTGGATCCACAAAGCAAAGTCCCCTTGGATCCCATGCCTCCTTACTTTCTCAATAAGCCTTGCATAGGGTACCTTATCAAATGCCACGCTGAAATCCATATACACTACATCTACTGCTCTTCCTTCATCAATGTCTTTAGTCACAACCTCGAAAAATTCAATCAGGCTCGTAAGGCATGACCTGCCCTTGACAAAGCCATGCTGTCTACTCCTAATCATATTATACCTCTCCAAATGTTCATAAATTCTGCCTCTCAGGATCTTCTCCATCAATTTACCAACCACTGAAGTAAGACTCACTGACCTATAATTTCCTGGGCTATCCCTGCTCCCTTTCTTGAATAAAGGAACAACATCCACAAACCTCCAATCCTCCAGAACCTCTCCCGTCCCCATTGATTGTACAAAGATCATCGCCAGAGGCTCAACAATCTCCTCCCTTGCCTCCCACAGCAGCCTGGGGTACATCTCGTCTGGCCCCGGCGACTTATCCAACTTGATGCTTTCCAAAAGCATCAGCACATCCTCTTTCTTAATATCTACATGCTCAGGCTTTTCAGTCTGCACAACAATCACCAAGATCCTTTTCCACACTGAATACTGAGGTATTCATTAAATACCTCTGCTACTTCCGCCGGTTCCATACACACTTTCCCACTGTCACACTTGATAGGTCCTATTCTTTCACATCTTATCCTCCTGCTCTTCACGTACTTGTAGAATGCCTTGGGATTTTCCTTAATCCGGCCCACCAAGGCCTTCTCATGGCTCCTTCTGGCTCTCCTAATTTCCTTCTTAAGCTCCTTCCTATTAGCCTTATAATCTTCCAGATCTTTAACATTACCTCGCTCTCTGAACCTTTTCTAAGCTTTTTTCTTCTTGACTAAACTTACTACAGCCTTTGTACACCACAGCTCCTGTACCCTACCATAACTTCCCTGTCTCATTAGAATGTACCAATGCAGAACTCCACACAATTATCCCCTGAATATTCGCCACATTTCTTCCGTACTTCTCCCTGAGAAAATTTGTTTCCAATTTAAACCTCCAGTTTCCGCCTGATAGCCTCATAGTTTCCCTTACTCCAATTAAACGCTTTTCTAACTTGTTTGTTCCTATCTCTCTTCAATGCTATTGTAAAGGAGACAGAATTATGATCACTATCTCCAAAATGCTCTCCCACTGAGAGATCTGACACCTGACCAGGTTCATTTCCCAATACCAATTCAAGTACAGCCTCTCCTCTTGTAGGTTTATCTACATATTGTGTCAAGAAATCTTCCTGAACACACCTAACAAACTCCACCCCATCTAAACCCCATGTTCTAGGGAAATTCCAATCAATATTTGGGAAATTAAAATCTCCCATCAGGCATATATCTTTTACGTCCCTATAAATTCACATCTCATCCTTCTTTGCTCCAAAAAGAACAGCCCTAGCCTGCTTAATCTTTCCTCATTAGACATACTCTTTAATCCAAGCAGCATTCTTGTAAATCTCTTTTGAACCTCTCTAAAGCTTGTTTCTTTCCTATAACACAAGAGATTCCCTGCCTCCTTCCTTTCATCCATGGTCCACAGTCCTCTCCTATTAGATACCTTTTTCTTCAGTCCTTTACCTCTTCCGCCTATCCCGTCCCAGCACTCATATCATACCTTCACCCCCACCCACTCCCCTGGTCTTATTTATCACCTCCCAGCTTCTCACTTCGTTCTCTCCCCCACTCACCCACCTTCCCCTCACCTGGTCTCACTTATCAGCTCTCAGCTTCTCACTTCATCCCTTCTCCCCACTCACCCACCCACCTTCCCCCTCACCTTGTCTCACCTATCACCTCCCAGTGTCTCACTTAATCCTCTCACCCCTACCCACTTCCCCCTCACCTATCAGCTCCCAGTTTCTGTTGTCATCCTCTTCCCCCACCCACCACCTTCCCCTTCACCTGATCTCACCTATTACCTGCATTTTGTACTCCATCCACTTCCCCCACCTTCTTGTTCTGTGTTCTGCCCCCTTCCTTTCCAGTCCTGATGTTGGGTCTTGGTCTGAAATGGTGACTGTTTATTCCCCTCCATAGATGCTGCCTGACTTGCTGAGTTTCCATAGTATTTTGTGTGTTGCTCGTGTTTTTGGTCAAAGACCTTTCACCACGGCACTAAACTATAAGCTGCTCAATCTCCTGCAGTAGCAAATAGACCGACTGTTTCCGTGTGTGAAGAAAATTATTGATCAGTCAGTGTGTCAAAGTTTACGGGGAGAAGACAGGAGAATGGGGTTGAGAGAGATAATAATTCAGCCATGAAAGAATAGTGGAGCAGACTTGATGGGCCATATGGCCTAAACTGCTCCTATGTCTAAAGTCTTATGGTCTAAATTCTGTCAGCTGAGTCAATCGGATACATAGAACCTGCTAAACCACTTTTCTTCAGGTTAGCAACAGTCGGGGATTAATTAGAACTAACTGCATATATTTCACCTGACTGGAATGGGTCCAACATGCTTCCAGGAAACATTGCCGCTGGAGGTTTGAAATCAGTTTCACAGAGGAATGTGACACAGAGCAAATATGCATTGGGTGGATGTGCAGCCCAATACAGAAACAAATGCAAGTCTGTTCAGAAGGTGGAGCAGACATGGGCATTACCATTTGAAAGGAGTACAAGTTTAAATTGAATGAAAGGAGCCTGACAAGTAAGCAGATGAAAGTAGGGCATTGAGGTACATGATATTGTTAGTACAACAGTGATGTAGTTTAAGGAATGCAGTACTGACAGCTCAACATTGCAGGGGAATGAACCTTCAGGAAGGACAGGGATTGCACAACAGAGGATGTACCCTAACAGAGGATAACTGCAGGTTATCCCAGAGGAAGCAAAACAGACAACGTGCCGTATGAGCTCAGCAGGTCAGGTAGCATCTGTGAATGGGAATAAACAATCAATGTTTTGAGCTGTTTGACATTGTGCGACTTGCTCTAGATATCCAACATCTGCACTACCTCTTGTATCTCAGAGGCAGCTCATGGAAGCAGACATTTGCAATGAGAAAATGTACTAAAATTCTAATAGTCAACAGCAGATAGAGAACATGAGGGTAAATCTCACAGAGAAACAAAGCCAGTAGAAATATCAACCTCCCCAATATTAACTTGGACTGCCTTAGTGTGGGCATAGAAGGATGGACTTCTTAAGGTAGATAGTCCTACCAGAGGAACATAAGATGAATAAATTTTAGAGAATGTACCTGGGCAAGCCCAGCCAGCATCCCTGTGAAATTCTTCTGTACACACTCCACTTCCTTTCTATAATGAGGGCAATCAGAATTGCTTTCTGTATGGTTTGAACAATGTTTCATATAGCTGTTACACCACTTCCTTATTCTCCTACTCAACAGCCCTACCGTAAAGATGAGTATGCAACTTTACTACCTCATCCAATTGTGCAGCTACTTTCCAGTGAACGGCAGACTTGGACACCAATGTCCCTCTGTACTTCAGAACCGTTGTGTGGAACATTCTAAGCAACCTCACTTTAAGTAAAGAGCACTTCTGTACAAGGTAGAGCAGAATATCTCAACGTTGGTTGGGAAGGCAAATACAATGTTAGCATTCATTTTGAGAAGACTAGAATATAAAAGCAAGGTTGTAATGCTGGGGCCTCATAAGGCATTGATCAGACCACACTTGGAGTATTGTGAGCAGGTTGGGGCCCTTATCTAAGAGAGGAGGTGCTGACTTTGGAGAGGATCATGAGAATGATTCCAGAAATTAATGTTAGCTTTTGATGACTCTGAGCCTGTACTCACTGAAGTTTAAAGAAACAAGGAGGATCTCACTGAAACCTATTATTGAACAGCCTAATTAGAGTGGATATGAACAGGATGTTTCCTACAGTCAGGGTTTCTAGGGCCAGAGTGGACAGCCTCAGAAGAGAAGGATATTCCTTTAGAATAGATGAGGAGGAATCTCTGTAGCCGTAGGGTGGTGAACCTGTGGAATTCATTGACACAGACAGCTCTGGAGGCCATGTTATTGGGTACATTTATCAGGTTGAGAGGTTCTTGATTAGTCAAGATGTCTAAGTTTATGCGGAAAAGGCAAGTAAATTGTTTTTAGAGAGATAAAAAGTCAGCCATGATGGATTGGCAGAGCAGACTCAATGGGCTGAATAGCCTATTTCTGCTCACGTGTCTAAAGGTTTTATAGAAGAAGTGGCTCATTTGAGCTAAGTTGAAGCAGTTGGTGTGAAGCATTCTGACTTGCTAATTTCTGTATCAAGAGACAATGATCCCACCTGCAAAGTTCCTTCTCACAGCTTCTTACTTAAAGTTGTTTAGAATGCTTTACATAACACTTCTGTTCAGAAGGTGCATATTACTTCATACCTTGGAATTATAGGGTGTGTGGGATGTTCGGGGAGGAGTGGCATCTCTGGTGAAGGGGCTTGGCATGTTCATTCCCAAACAGGTCATTCACCTTTGGTCCCCACTCAACTGTCCGCTGTGGCTTCAAGTACAGAAGTCATCATGGTCAACCACTGCAACCAAGAAAAACCCCAGTTTGTTACCCGTTCTTCCTATAGTATGTCAGCAAGATCTGGACACGTGGTTTCAGCAGCTCTCTACCAACACTGGGAAGTTCTGAGGAGGAGATGCCTAAAACCTGGTCACCCTCTTTGTGCGTAGGGTCACCCCTAAGCTGTGAATCTAAATCAGCTTTAATATCACTGGCGACAGCAACACATTGCAATAAAAACAGTGAATTACAATAAAAAGTATATATAAAATAAATAAGTGATGAAAAAGAGAGGAGAGGAGAGGTAGTGTTCATGGATTCAGTGTCCATTCAGAAATCTGATGGCAGAGGGGAAGAAGCTGTTCCTGAATCGTTGAGTGTGTGTCTTCAGGCTCCTGTGCCTCCTCCCTGATGGTAGCAAAGTCAGTAGAGGTCACGTTCCAGGTGAAGGTGTCCTGAATGCTGGGGAAGTTAGTGTCCATGACAGAGCTGGCAGAGTTTACAACTTTCTGCAGCTTTTTCCAAACTTCTGGGTAGTCATCCCATCTTTTCTCCCCAAATGTGGACAAAGGCATCACAGTGGCCTGGCCTGTGTCTTCGTGATAGGTTATGTGAGCTATGGGTTTCTCTAGAGCTGACACTGGGCTGGCTGTGTTGCTGAGCTCCATCTACATGGGGTAGTGTCATCAAAAAGGAAGCTGAAATAGGCAGACATGAAGGCTTATCTTCTTTTGTACATTAGTGTTTGCCAGTCTTCCTTTATAGTTTTTCATAAAATTTCATTATATTTCTTTTTTATTCCTCTGCAAATGCCTGCAAGAAAGGACTCCCATTCTATAAAAAGACAAGATGGGATAGAGTTTGTACAATGTATTAAGGAATATTTCCTTAATCAGTACAAAGAGGTCCCAATGAGAGAGTGTGCAATACTTGATCTGCTATTAAGGCAGGTGACAGAAGTTTGTGGATGGGCACTTTGTATCTAGTGACCAGAACACTATTGGTTTCACAGTAAATATGGAAAATGATAGGTCTGGTCCTGAGATAGAGTTTAATGCTGATAAGTGTGAGGTGCTACATTTTGGTTGGACTAATCAAAATAAGTCATACATGGTAAATGGTAGGGCATTGAGGAATGCAGTAGAACAGAGTGATGTAGGAATAATGGTGTATGGTTCCCAAAAGGTGGAATCTCATGTGGATAGGGTGGTGAAGAAAGCTTTTGGTATGCTGGCCTTTATAAATCAGAGCATTGAGTACAGGAGTTGGGATGTAATGTTAAAATTGTACAAGGCATTGGTGAGGCCGAATTTGGAGTATTGTGTACAGTTCTGGTCACCGAATTATAGGAAAGATATCAACAAAGTAGAGAGAGTACAGAGAAGATTTACTAGAATGTTACCTGGGTTTCAGCACCTAAGTTACAGGGAAAGGCTGAACAAGTTAGGTCTTTATTCTTTGGAGCATAGAAGGTTGAGGGGGGACTTGATAGAGGTATTTAAAATTATGAGGGGGATAGATCGAGTTGATGTGGATAGGCTTTTTCCATTGTGAGTAGGGGAGATTCAAACAAGAGGACATGAGTTGAGAGTTAGGGGCCAGAAGTTTAAGGGTAACATGAGAGGAAATTTCTTTACTCAGAGTGGTAGCTGTGTGGAATGAGCTTCCAGTAGAAGTGGTAGAGGCAGGTTCGGTATTGTCATTTAAAGTAAAATTGGATAGGTATATGGACAGGAAAGGAGTGGAGGGTTACGGGCTGAGTGCGGGCTAGTGGGACTAGGTGAGAGTAAGCATTCAGCACGGACTAGAAGGGCCGAGATAGCCTGTTTCCGTGCTGTAATTGTTATATGGTTATATGAGAACTGCTCATTGGTGCAGTCAGCAAACTGAAGTGTGAATCAGATTTCACATTTTTATCTCATCAGGTTTATTTGGCTATGTGGCAATCTCTTCCTCAGTGCAATCAGGCAGACTCATTAAATCCTACTTCCAGTTAGAGAGGAGGAGAAGGCTTCAAGGGAGGCTGAGGGGATTTACCCAGTTGGGAAATTTACTGAACAGGAAGTATAATATCAGTAACTTCTGTTCATTGAACAGAGCATAACTCAGATGGAGACAGAACACAGCAAAGAGAGGAGTCATTCTAAACAGTCAGAAAGAATCGGCAGAGAAAGGCAGATTTCAGAGATTCCACAGCTTCAGTATTTCAGCAACCACTGGACTCTTGGTGAGTGGTATCATCTGTTTCTCAGATTCAGATTCATTTTGTTTTTGGCAGATCCGACAGAGCGAAATGAAATGTCATAGCCACAGAGAACTGCAGCTCAGTAGCAGACCCTTTGGCTCATCTAGTCTGTCCATACTATTATTCTGCATAGTCCCATCGATCTGCATGGTGAATGTGTTGCTGTGTGTAGTACTCACAATGAAGTGAACACTATGGTTACAACAGTAGCCACACTTCAGAAGCATTGTACTGGCCGTACGGCACTTTGTGACATCCGGAAGTGGTGACCAGTGCCAGGGAAATGCCTTTCATTATTTCCATCACCCTGAGCCAATAGGCTGGTCCTGGACTAGTTTCCACTTGGCATTATTTACTTATTATTATTTAATTATTTATGGTTTTATATTGCTGTATTTCTGCACTATTCTTGGTTGGTGCGACTGTAACAAAACCCAATTTCCCTCGGGATCAATGAAGTATATCTGTCTGTCTGTCTCTTACATCTGCAGCAACGTGGACACTTTCAGTAGGCAGCATCCATCATTAAGGACCCCCATTAACCATGATGTGCTCTCTTCCTATCATTACCATTACGGAGGAGGTAGAGGAGCCTGAAGAAACACAGAGTGTTTCAGGAACAGCTTCTTCCCCTCTGCCATCAGATTTCTGAATGGACAGAGTGACAGAGTGGAGATCCCTCTCTACCAAAGGAGGCATAAGGAGCTCCTTCTGTCCACTAGCCTACCGGTCACCCCTCCTGGGCAAGGTGTAGCACCTGCTGAGCATCCCCCAACCACACACCCCTAAAATTCTGGGTCATGTGAAGCCATGGGACCAGGTGGTGAATGGTCATGTGAGCAGATGGTGCAAATCACAAGTCCTGGTTATGCAACCACTGACGCCAGACAGACAATCTCTGAAGAGATTGATAATGACTGTCTTGTAAATGCACTACCCAGAAGAAGGATATATTTATATTTGTATTTTTATTATATATATATATATAAAAAATATAATAAATATAAATTTGTTATAAATTTTGTGACCCCCAGCATCAGGTTTAATATCACTGATGTGTTGTAAAATTAGTTGTTTTGAGGCAGCATTACATTACAATACATAAAAATCTATAAATTACAATTAAAATATACAGTATACATAAATACTTTTATGTATTGCACTCTAATGCTGCTGCAAAATTTTATGACATTGATATTAAACCTGATGCTGGGGCCACAAAGTACTGCAGATGATGGAATCTGGAGTGAAAAGCACACCTCCGGGGGAACTCAGTGACAAGGCAGCATCTGCAGAGGCAAAAGCATGGTTGACGTTTTGGATTGACAGTCTCCCTCACTAACTGTTAAATGGCTGTGCAAGAGGAATGAAGAGAGCACGGGGGATCAAACCAGGGCAGGATTAATGCAGTGAATGTGAGTGTTGTGGCACAGATGGACCTCGGGGTGAGAGGGTATAAATCACAGCTGGACAGGGTGGGGAAGAAGAAATCTGACACACTGGCCTTCATCAGTCAGGACACTGAGTATTGGATTTAGGAAGTTATGCTGCAGTTACATGAGGACACTGGTGAGAACACACTTGGATAATGGTGCACAGTTTTGGCCATCCTGTCACAGGACAGACGTTATTAAAGCTGAAACAATGTGGAACAGATCAACCAGATTGCTGTCTGGACTTAGGGGCCTGAGTTCCAAGGAGAGGTTGCATAGACTGGGATGCTTTTCCCTAGGATGAAGGAAATTGAGAGGGTGATCTGATAGATCATGAGGGGCATAGGAGGGGTGAAAGCACGTATTAATTTTCAGGAAGGAGGCATTGAAAACAAGAGGGGCATAAGCTTAAAATCAGAGGCGAGAGGTTTAAAAGAGTCATTGGGGGCAGCTTCTTCACTCAAAGGTTGGTGCGTGTATAAGCTGCCAGAAATAGTGGCAGAAGCGGCACATTAACAAATATCTAGATCACGGGTTCAAAACCTTTTTTATTCCACAGGGCCTTACCATTAATCAATAATCTGCCCGCATTTTGCCCATAGTTCTCTACATCTTTCTAGATCTACAGTTTCCAGTTTGTTGGGAACCCCTGATCTAATTGTACACGGATAGGAAAGGTGTAGAGAACTATGGGCCAATTACGGGCAGATGAGATCAACTCAATGGCAGCAGTTGGCATGGATGGGCCAAGGGCCCTGTGTCCATGCTCTATGGCAGGCAGACAGGGTGCTGAAGAAGGCACTTGCCTTCATTACTCAGGAAGCTTTTGATGACGTGTTATAGCTGACCACACTTTATGTAGAGTTTTGGTCACTCAGCTATGGGAGGAAGTCACTAAACTAGAAGGGTGCAAAAAATACATAGGCAACGACTTTATGGGGCAGCACGGTAATGTGGTTAGCATGCTATACAGTGCAGGCGGCACAGGTTCAACTCCTGCCGCTGCCTGTACGTTCTCCCTGTTTCCTCCCACAGTCCAAAGGCGTATCGTTTAGTAGGTTAATGAGTCATTGTAAACTGTCCCGTGATCAGTCTAGGGTTAAATCGGGGGGTTCTGGGCAGCGGGGTCTGAAGGGCCGGACAGACCAATTCCGTGATGTATCCCAATAAATAACTTACCAGGTTATAAGGTGAATCTGGTTAAGCTAAGACTATTTTGCCTGGACTGAAGGAGGCTAAGGGGTGACCTTATAGATGTTTATAAAATCTTGAAGAACGGAGGTAAGGGAAATAGCCACAAATTCCACCCCCCCCCCCCCCCCCCAGGCAGTGGAGTTTAAAACTAGGGAGGTTTCAAAGTGAAAGGTTTTTTTCCCCACACAGGATAGTAAATATACAGAACAAGCTGTTAAAGGAAATGGTACAAGTAAGATATTTAAAAGATACTTGGACATGGACATAGACAGGAAAGAATGAGAGCAGGGTTCCCAACCTGAGGTCCATGGACCGCTTACTGAATGGTATTGGTCCAGGCACATGGCATAAAAAAGGTTGGGAACCCCTGGTCTAGAGGAACATGGCACATGGGAATAGCTTCCTTGGGCAACTTGGTCAGCATGGATGAAATGGGCTGAAGGGCCTGTTTCCTGCTGTCAAGCACTGTGGCTATGACTCCACACAATGCTGGTGTTCAGGAAACAGTAAACATTCCCACTCACTTCCACACCTTGTGCATTGTTGACAAAGCTGCAAATAATTGCTACTTACTTAGCAATAATAGGACTTTGACCCCATAGTTTATATATCTGATAACCTACACTTACAAGTCTTGAAATACAGAAGTACCAGAGAGGATTGCCACAGTGTAAACAACGTAAAGCACTAGACAGAGCTTTAAGGAAGGGGAGAGAGGTAGAGGGAGAGGAACAATTGGAGGGGAGGGTGGAGTTTATGGAGGGCACAGCAGAATGATGCCAAGTGGGGATCCAGAGGAGGTTGGTGCTGAAGGTCTTGTGGGATCATGGAATCTGCAGGACACAAGCACCCTGTGTTCGAGCTATGGCATCCACCTGCCTGGTCCCATAATCCTGTGAACATTCAGCACAGAAAATGGCCAACTGGCCTTCGAGAATCCTCTACCATCTAACCAGATGATTTCTGGTCCCTGTGCAAACACCTGAGAATCTGCGATATGGAAGTGACTACATGTGCACAAAACTTTGGATCGGTTAGGGAAGCAACACAAGGTCAGGATGTTGGAGGGTTGGAGGTGATCTGATAATGGTGTGAGTGTCCCCTGCCTATCCCATTAGTGGGGTATGTCAGCAATGCATGACAGTTCCCACGGATGCTTTGGGAGTTGGAACTAGTGTAAAGGATCACACTCTGGACGTGCAGTAAGGAGTCGATAGTTCCTCAATACTCAGGAAGAGTTGCCCTCGCTGTCAAGTTGAGAGGGACCATGTCCAGGGCTGCCACACACTTGTTCTGTGCTCCAGAATAATGAAAGAGCTTCTTCCCTGCAGATTGACTTACCTGTATCATAGAATGTCATCTCCAGTTCATTCTCAGATGCGCAAGCACATGTTCCAGAGCTGCGTAGAAAATCCTACTTGCAGTAGCATTACAGGGACATGCCATCCATTCACAAGGGAAAAAAAAATCAATAAACCATAGATTCTACACAAAATTTACACAATTTGAACAAACAACTGTTTTGGGGGGGTGGGTCCGGGGCAGGGCCATCTCTCCTTGCAGTGTCCCTTTAGACTATCTCTGTGTCCCAGCACCCGCACCAGCTCCCATTTCCTGTAAGATGTCTGTGGGCACATTCAGGGATTGGGGGGGGGGGGGAGTCGAGGATCTTACTGGGAGGAGGAACAAGGTTCACGGGCGAATTAATGGCAGTTCCTTTTTTTCTCGCCTGCAGGACTCCAGACGAGGAAGGTAACTTTTCAAGAGTACTCCAACTGGGGAAGTCCTCCTCGGAACTGAAGCAAACAGACAGCCAGATAGGGATCCTTCATTGAGGGCGGGATATTAACGCCGGTGAACAGTGTACGACTCTGTACAGATGGCTGACACGAGTGTGGGGTCTGACCCCGCGGCTACAGAGAGGTTCGGGGTCGAGGGAACGCCGTCCTCTCCATGGGCATTCTTGGACCTTAACGCCACGGACAGTCAGAACCTCTCGGTCACCGCCAACACCACGCAAGGCTGCGCAGAGAGCGCCGACTTCCAGTACATCATGTTCCCCGTGGTTTACAGCGTGGTCTTCGTGCTGGGCACCGCCTCCAACTCTGCCGCCCTCTGGTTCTTCCTGCGGGCCAAAGAGAAATTTTCGCCCTCAGACCTCTTCATGGTGAACCTGGCCGTCATCGATTTGATCTTCGCGCTGACCCTACCCTTCAAGGTGGTCTACCACGCCCTGGGCAATGACTGGATCTTCGGTGAATGGGGCTGCAAGATCACGGGCTCGCTTTTCTTCGCCAACATGTATGGCAGCACCCTCTTCCTCACCTGCATCTGCGTGGACCGCTACATCGCTGTGGTTCACCCGCTGCGCTCCTTGCAGCTCCGCCAGCCCCGCTACCGGCTGCTCGTCTGCGCTCTCATCTGGCTGCTGCTCGCCGCCTGTCTCCTCTACCTCACCCTCAAGGGGCCGCTCACCAGCAAGTTCCCGAACGGCCGGACGGCCTGCCTGGAGAACTTCTCCTCCAGCTCCTGGAACGGCCGCATCTCCAGCATCAGCTTCGTGGCGGCCGTCCTCGGCTTCCTCCTGCCCCTGCTGGTGATCGCCGTGTGCTATCCGCTGATCGCCTGCCGGCTGCTAGAGCCGGCCGCCGGCCGCTCCGTGCACACGGTTAAGAAGAAGGCCCTTCGCACAGTGTTGCTGGTTCTCGCCGTCTTCCTGATCTGCTTCGTGCCCTATCATGTGATCCAGGTGCTGCACACCCTCCGCCGCCGAGGGCTGTGGTCCAGCTGCCAGTTTATACGCTTCACTTACTCGGCGCGTCGGGTCAGCATGGCCCTGACCAGCATCAACAGCTGCCTGGACCCAGTCATCTACTCCCTCAACCGCCACTCCTCCGCCTGCGTCCCGCCGTGCTGCCGGCGGCGCTGGAAACTCAGCATCAGCCGTCGGAGCACCGATACCACCCAGAACTGGATCCGTAACTGGAGCCATTGACTGCACAAGGTTTCCCAGTCTGGGCCGTGTCTGCACAGGGTGATCCCAGACCGGGCCGTCATTGGATAATAGGACAGACAGGCCCGTGTAGGCACAGCGTAATCCCAGACGGGGATGTGTCTGCACAGGGTGATCCCAGATTAAGCTGTGTGTATGGACTCTGTGGCCCAGACTTGCGTTTCCCTTGTCCATTTCTAAGGTCGTTCTATGACGGGGGAGGGAAGAGGTGACCCGTAGTGAGCAGGGAGAATTTGGTTTATAACAAAATCACACACAGCACACATAGAGGAACACAACACACAAAATCACAGGTTTTCTCTCATGCAGTCATGTCACACAAGTTCTTCAGGTGCACACACACACACACACAGTCATGCACAGTTGTAAACAGTCTCTCACACACACTCTCTCAAACATATTGACAGAGACAGATATAATCCTGCAGTCTCACACACAATTTTCTCTCACACATATAATCACTTTTACAGTCGCACATAACGTCACAGGCACACAGTCACGCACTGTCTCTCACAGTTAATCTCACAGTCACACAGTGATCCTCTCTCTCACGCAGTCTCACAGTCACATACACATACCACCACAGACTCATGGTGACACACAACATCCCATTCTCAGTCACAGACACACCATCAAAGACTCAGTGAGACATGCAGTTACACACTGCCTCTCAGTCACACACAATCTGTCTCACACACATGCCATGATACACAAACATACCTACAGTCACAAGCCATCTTCCACACGGACTCTCTCTGCCCTTTTCACATGCTCCACACATGATCTCGGCCTCTGCAGTTGCAGGGAAGTGGTGGGTCGGGAGCTGTTGTGCTTTGAATATGCATAAACTTTCAGTTCACACAGTGTCAACTCTGTGAAAAACACACGTACTGCAATTAATTAATACTCCAGTTACCTTGACCCACAGCTTTGATCTAAAGGGAGCCCTTTCCGGTTGGCAGTCAGCGGTGGCCATTGGTGTCCCACAGGCGTCCGGCTTCTTTTCATGTGATATGTCAATGGTTTGGGTGACAGAATTCAGAATTGGATGACAAAACTAAGCTTTGTGGCTTAGCTTGTGGACGGCACAGAGATAGGTGGAGGGACAGGTAGTGTTGAAGAAGCAGGGAGTCTGCAGAAGAACTCAGACAGATTAGGAGAACGGGCAAACAAGTCGCAGGCAGAATACAGTGTCGAGAAGTTAATACTCATGCCCTTTGGTAGAAGGAATAAAGGTGTAGACTATCTTCTAAACAGGGAACAAATTCAGAAATCAGAGGGGCAAAGGGACTTGGGAGTTCTAATGGAGGATTCCCTAAAGGTTAACTTGTAAGTTGAGTCAGTGGTAAGGAAGCCAAATGCAGTGGTAGCATTCATTTCAAGAGGACTAGAATATAAGTGACATGGGGCGGCACAGTAGCTTAGTGGTTAGCACAATGCTTTAGAGTACCTGCGGGCCCAGGTTCAATTCCCACCACTGCCTGTAAGGATTTTTTTTGTCCTCCCTGTGACCGCATGGGTTTCCTCCGAGTGCTCTGGTTTCCTCCCACAGTCCAAATACGTACTGTTTGGTAGGTTAATTGGTCATTGTACATTGTCCTGTGATGAGGCTGGGGTTAAATCAAGGGTTGCTGGGCAGCACGGCTCAAAGGGGCAAAAGGGCCTGTTCCACACCGTATCTCAATCAATCAAAAAATAAATACATAAACACAAGGATATAATACTGAGAATTTATAAGGTACTAGTGAGGCCTCATTTGGAGTATCGTGAGCAGTTTTGGATCCCTTATTTAAGGAAGGATGTCCTAGCATTGCAGACAGTCCAGGGGAGGTTCATGAAAATGATTATGGGAGTGAAAGGGTTAAAGTGAAAGGAACATTTTATGGCTCTGTACTTGTTGGAGCTTGTAAGAATAAGAGCTTGAAACCTATCAAATACTGAAAGGCCTAGAAAGAGTGGACATGGAGAGGATGGTTCCTATAGTAGGTGAATCTAGGACCAGGGGCACAGACTCAGAATAGCAGGACATCCCTTTAGAACAGAGATGAAGAGGAATTTTTTCAGCTAGATAAAGGCGAAACTGAGGAATTCTTTGCCCCAGATGGCTGTGGAGGCCAAGTCATTGTGTATGTTTAAAGCAAAGGTTGATCATTTCTTTATTAGTCAGGGTGTTAAAGGTTTTGTGAAGAAGGCAGGAGAATGGGGTTGAGAGGGAAAATAAATCAGCCATGATTGAAATGCTGCCTGACATAGAAAACCTACAGCACAATACAGGTCCTTCGGCCCACAAAGTTGTTCAGAACACGTCCCTACCTTAGAAAAATAGAGGGCTATAGGTAAACCTAGTAATTTCTAAGCTCCATGTACCTATCCAAAAGTCTCTTAGAAGACTCTATCATATCCGCCTCCACCACGGTTGCCGGCAGCCCATTCCACGCACTCACCACTCTGACTGAGAAACTTACCAGCTGAGTTCCTCCAGAATTTTGTGTGTATTGCAATGGTTTGAAATTGTTAAATGTTTCAACCTTCAGCTGAGCGGTTGTTGAGCAATCGGTGATCTGTAATTCACAAACACAACTGCAGAATAATGTGTCCATCAGGGACCACTTACTCACTGCTCATGTGCCTTCCCACCAGAAGTCACACCTCCAGCTTCCTGGCATGAAGATTTACTCATTGTGACTCAGCAAGAGGAAATCTAATGACAGGATACCATAACCACTGCAGAAATACAAACCAGCAAGGGCAAAGCTCACAATTTCTACCAAAGGTCCTTTGAGACTGGATCATTCTTGCACACCCTGTTTCCACCCCCCCCCCCCGTTACACTGTACAAAGTGTGTGAGTGTGTATAGTTGTGCACATATGAGTGCCTGTGTGCATGCAAGTGTGCGTATGTGGAATGTGTGTGTGTGTGTGTTTGCTGAGAGTGGTTCCTTGTGTATGTGTGTGTGAGTGTGTTTGAACTGATAACGGCCATTCATACAGGGTGAATGTTAATGAGGATGAGCACACACATACACATACACACTCATTGCCAGACACAGCCACACCCAGGACATCTCCCCAGGCTGTAGATCAGAAAGAAAAGTACTCACTACCACAACTACCACATTCCCAGACTCACATGGGCAGACACACAGGCCATCTCACATATGTGTGCAACATTCCCACTTGCACTCTCCTTCACACTCACAGTCTTTCACACACCAATACACACTCATTCACACACTCTCAATGACAGTCACATACATTTAGATTTACACATGTATGCATACAACACAATTATGTGCTTATTCACACTCACACATATTTACACAAAGGTCACACACACAGAGACACATGCACGCATACAGAGACACGCACACTTCACTTTATATTTAGATGCTTGCAGACTTTAAAATTCAAAGCTCAAAATATATTTATCAAAGTATGTTGACAGTATTCAAACTTAAAAATCGTCTACTTTGCAGGCAGCCACAACAAAATATCACCTACTTAAAGAAAAATCCACACAACAAAGACCAAATGTGTGGGAGAAAGAACAAAACCTGCAAATGAGTAAAAAAATAAGCAAATAACATAGAACATGAACCACAGAGTCCACAAATGAGTGAAGGAGTCAGTTCTGCACTGTGCTAATGGTTGCAGGCCACTGTTGTGTATTAAATATTTCAGTCATATTTGGGTAATATCGTAAATATATTATCTGATTAAGCATTGTGGTTTGCTTAAATATTTCGATATGGGTTATATGCAAAAATAAGCGATTTGCACATGTCATGATGCTACTGCATAATACATGCACCCTCTCTTAAAGTAAAACTAAGTTAGACTTGCATTTTGGACTCCTGTCTTTTTCTTTTAATTACTTTAAGGTGTTGGAGTTACAAAACATAACAGTGGTGATGAGGTATTTTTAAAACAAACCACCTGTTGAAGGACAGTGAGACATTCAAGTTTAAAAGAGCCAGTGATATGGTTGTGTTAAAAAAAAAGGAACAGCAAAACAGTTGAGTTTTTTTAAAAAAAGCACAATGCATGTTCTTTGGAAGGGAAGATAAGATCAAGTTTTTTTTAAAAAAAGCAGAAAATGGAAGAATTCATGGGTTCATGGGGAGTACAATACTAGGTGATAATAATTATAAAGGAAGGCAGGGATAGCTGGCTACATTAGAAAGATTGACACATTCTACTACACAACAGATAACTGGAATATGTATACTGAGCTAATTGCGCAGTATTTTAAAGCAAAACAAATAGCCAATGGGAAGCAAGTACCGATGCTGAGTGCATTGGGTTTAAAGGCATACAGTTTGCTATGAAGTTTAACTGCTCCAACCAAACTGGATCCAACAGACTTTGCTGATATTGTGAAAGTATCACTTAGATCCAAAGCATTGTTGTTTGCAGAACACTTTAGTGTTCACTTTAGTGTTTTTGCAGAACACATAAGTGGAAGCAAAAGGAAGGGGAGTCCACTTCAGCTTGCATGACTGAATTGAAGAGATTGTTTGAGCATTTTCAGTTCAATGATGGACTTGATGATACCTTCAGAGATGTTTTGAATTGTAGAATCTTAAGAGAAAGCATTCAAAAATGGCCCCTAACTGAAGCACAATTCACATTGAAAAGAGCAGTTGAAATAGCTCTATCAATGAAAAAAGCAGACAGAGATGCAATTGAGCTGCAGTCAGGAATGAAAGTGAGCATGAATAAAATTTCAACATCTAAACAGAAGGTACCTGGCCAAACAATTTGTGGCAGGGGCTCCCATACATCAGACCAATACAGGTTCAAAGGTGAAACTTGCAGAAAATGCAACAAAGTGGGAAGCATACGAAGAGTATGTCAGGCAGGCAAAATAAATGGACTGCACAATGAAGAGAAAAAAAAAAGATAAAAAGACAAACTGCAATTTCAAAAAGAGCATTGTTGGTGAAAATCCTGATGGTGATGAAAGTGTCGCAGGACTGAGTAGCCTTGAGATTTACTATGTGAAAACTAACAATGGACAAGCAATATGGCTTCCACCGGAAGTGAATTGCAAATTAATTAAAATGGAATTGAAGACTGACTCAGCTGTTTCAGTCTTCCCACAAAATAAGTTTGAAACACATTTCAAAAATACTGAACTGAAGCCTGTAGATATCCAAAAACCTATACTTGAGAAAAGATAACTCAACTAGGAATGACTTTTGTAACAGTGAAATACAACAACTAACAAGCCCTGTTGGTCTTACATGTGGTAAAAACAGGAGGCGCAGCATTGTGGGGTTGTGAGTGGCTGAGAGAACGACAACTTGCTTGGAGATATAGCCACCATTTGCATGCCACACCCCCTGCAACAGAGTCAACTGAAGGTGAATTATGAACGGTATTGGATGATGCCACATCTGTCCCCATGCTGTGCACCACGAACCGTTGCCCAACAGAGGGCAAGCACGTGTTGGTGCCAGCCTTGGTGCTCCCAGTTGGAAAGCATTAGGAACCAAGGAAGGAGCATGCTGCTCAGAGGGATCATCAAAACGATGACAACAGTGGCCCTACCAGAACAGTTTTTGTAGGCAACATGTCTGAGAGAGCTTCTGATACATTAATCAGACAGTTACTTGCAAAAGTGGTTTGGTTTTAAGCTGGAAGAGAGCTTCAGGAAAGTTGCAAACATTCAGCTTTTCTGAGTATCAAAAGCCAAACTCTACTCTGCATACATTAGGTTATTGGTTGAATATCAAGTGTGAGACAAAAGTGAATGCGAAGACCAAAGCCCAGCTGGATGAATGGAAGGCCAAGAAGAATGAAGTCAATGCGAAAATAGAGAATTCTTCAGCTGTTGCGGATGAGGAATCTAGGAGAGATCAGATCGTAAAGGGAGCAATAGATGGATTAATAAGAGAACACTCCAGTGAACTAAATGAACCTTGCCAAGATCAAGATGCTTATCACATCCTAGAAAGAAGGAATAAGTCTCACCTGTCAGGCAGAGTAACCACCCTTGTCAGGAAAGACTTTCCCCCACAAGTGTAAGAACCCCCAACAGTGATTAAAATCTTTAGACCTGAATGGGACAATTTAAAATTTACGATGCTGTGGATGTCTATATAGTAGCTGTATTATAAATAGATTATAAATAAATATACTGTTTATATATATTGTATATTCCTGTGTGTGTATAAGTTGAGATGAATTCTGTATTGATTTGGGCTGCTAAACAAAGATTCAAAATACTTATTATAAAAGTATGCATGCAGTATACAACCCTGAGATTCGTTTTCCCACAGACAGCCACAAAATAAAGAAACATCATGGAACCCGTCCAAAGAAAAACATCAAACACCCAACACGCAGTAAAGGAACAAATCACACAAACGGCAAACACGAGCGAAAACCACATCAAACCACAGAGTCATTGAAACAGTCCAGGAATGTTCAGTTCAATACACCAGGCAGCAATGTTGTGTACTTAAAATTTCAGTAGTATTTCTTGCTCAATTAAAGGTTATGTGTAAAAACAAATGAATTTGCATATGTCATGACGCCAACACATGATGTGTGCTTGTCTCCTAAAGCAAGGATAAACGATGACCCGTTCTCCAGGGCGCCGTCTTTTCCTCTAAATTAGTTTTTTTACATTTTGAAGTTATAAAACATAACAGCCACAGATTTAGATCATTGCCCTTATCAAATCACACAAATAGTCAAGAAGGTCAACAAAAACACATGGGACATGAACTGCAGAGTGTCCGAAAGTTAATCCACAGCAGCCGAGGCCAGTGAAACCTGTTCAGGTCAATGACTGCTCCTGCACCTGGCAGCGTGGGACCGAAGACCCCTGCTCCTTTCACCCGATGGTAACAAGAGAAGAGAGGGACACTGGCTCTGCACACTCGCTCGTTTTTCACTCTCATCACAATCAGGTTTAACATCAGCAGCATACATTGTGAAATTTCTTAACTTTGTGGCAGCAGCACAATTCATACAGAAAAATAAATCAATTAATGAAAATAGGTACATATATATGTACATTAAATAGTTAAATTAAACAGAGTCGTGCAGAAACAGAAATAATTTTAAAAAGTGAATTAGTGTTTATTGGTTCACTCTCCATTTAGAAATCGTATGGCAGAGGGGTTTGAAGTTGTCACTGAATCACTGAGTGTGTGCTTTCAGCTTTCTGTACCTCCTCCCTGATGTTAACAATGAGCAGAGGGCATGCCTGAGGTGATGGGGTTCCTTAATGATGGATTGCACCTTTCTGAGGCATCGCTCCTTGAAGATGCCTTGGATATTATGGAGGCTGGTACCCATGATGGAGCTGATTAATTTTACAACTTTCTTTCCATCTTGTGTAGTAGGCCCTCCCCCCCCCCATACCAGACAGTGACGCAACCTGTCAGAATGCTCTCCACAGTACATCTGAGAACGTTTTTGAGCACTTTCAATGACAACCCAAATCTCCTCAAACTCCTAATGAAATATAGTTGCTGTCTTGCCTTCGTTATAGCTGCGTCAATATGTTGGGTCCAGGTTAGACCTTCAGAGACATTGAGACCCAGGAACCTGAAGCTGCTCACTCTCTCCACTTCTGATCCCTTTATGAGGACTGGTGTGTGTTTCCTTATCTTACCCTTTCTGAAGTCCACAATCCAATCTTTGGTCTTACTGACATTGATTGGAAGGTTGTTGCTGCAACACCACTATATCTCACTCCCATACACCCTCTCATCACTGTCTGAGACCCTGCCAACAATGGTTGTATCATCAGCAAATTTATAGATGGCGTTTGAGCTGTACCTAGCCACACCATCATGAGTATAAAGAGAGTAGAGCTGTGGGCTAAGAACACATCAGTGTTGATCATCAGTGAGGAGGAAGTGTTATTACCAATCCATTCTTCATCCTCAACAATATTAATCTGCTCGATTTTAAATTAGCGTGGTGTAACAAAGCCGACCACGAGTCTGTGTTCTGCCATCTGCAAAGGGTCAAGCACACGCCTCCCCCGGCGGCTGCCTTACATACGCGCTCTGCTCTCGTCCTTGCCGAATCCCCCAGGAGAGCGAAAAAGTGCCAGATCATTCAGCCGGCCCAAAGATACATCTTTAGAAAGGAAATTACAGGCGGCAAGGGATCGCAGTCCAAAAGTATATTTAGTAAAAGAAGGGTATCTGGAACTTTTAAAGAGAATCCTAATGGCTTCTACAGATGTGTGAAAAGCCAAAGGATTACAATGGACGAAATTGGTACTCTGGTATATCAGAATGGTAAATCCATACATAGTGTTGCCACGTGGCCTAGTGGATAAGGCATCGGTCTAGTGATCTGAAGGTCACTGGTTCGAGCCTCAGCTGAGGCAGCGTGTTGTGTCCTTGAGCAAGACACTTAACCACACATTGCCCTGCGATGACACTGGTGCCAAGCTGCTTGGTTCCTAGTGCCCTTCCCTTGGACAACATCAGTGGTGTGGAGAGGGGAAGACTTGCAGCTTGGGCAGCTGTGGGTCTCCCTGCCCTGGAAATCTTCCAAGGCGCAAATCCATGGTCTCATGAGACTAACGGATGCCAATTATAAATCCATACATGGAGCCACAACAGATGGGGGAGATCTTCAATACATCTGTATTTACAGATCTGTATTTCTACAAAGAAGTGAGGCAGAGCAGCAGCAAGGTCATGGACCCTACACAGACTACAGAGGAGGAGGAGGAGGAGGAGGAGGAGGATGTGCTCCCTGTCTTGAGGCAGATTAGGGTGGCTGCATCCCCGGGGCCTGACAATATGTTCCCTCAGATCCTGTGGGAGGCAAGTGCAGAAATGGTTGGGGCCCCAGCAGAGATATTCAAATTATCCTTAGTGACATGTGGGGTACCGGAGGACTGGTAGACAGATAATGTTCCATAGTTTAAGAATTACTCCAAGGTAATACCAGGTATTTATAGGCCAGTGAGTCTGACATCAGGAGAGTTATAGAGAAGTACAGCATGGAGTTCATTTAGTTCATGCTAAAACCATTTGAACTGCCTACTCACATTGACCTGAACCCTAGGACCACAGTCCTCCTATGGGTAACAATGAGAAAAAGAGAAGGAAGCATCTATCATTATCAATAACGCAGAAAGTGTTATTGCAGAAGCTATCAACTTAAAAGCTGAAATCAAGCATGTGCATTCCACACTCTCTTGTCCCTCTGAGTGAAGTTTCCCATCATGCTTCTCTTAAACTTCTCACTTTTCACCTTTAACCATGATTGTCATCCCACCCAACCTCAGTGAAAAAGCCTGCTTCCATTTACCTAATCTATACCCCTGTGGTAAACTATGTATACCTGTCTGGACACGCCCCTCTGCTGTCTGCTCCTGTGGCTCCTCCCACAGACCCCTGAATAAAGGCGATTGAGGCACTGCTCCCCCCTCAGTCTCCAAGATGTTGTGGTCTCTTTTGCTGCTAATAAAAGCCTATCATTCGCCTCCTGTCTCCGAGAGTTATTGATGGTGCATCAATTTTATTAGTAGTAATTTTAAAACATGGAGAGCATTTTACGACCAGACCAATTGGATCTCGACCCACAATCCCAGGAAGCCAGTGACGCTTTCGAGCTCTGGCTAGCATGCTTCGAATCGTACCTGGAGGAGATTCATGTGACCGACCCTGCCACAAAGCGCAAGGTTCTCCTCTCCAGAGTCAGTGGAAGGGTCTACTCCATGATCAGAGACCAAACGGACTACCAGGGTGCGATGGATGCCCTCAAAAGACAATACCAGTGGCCGGTGAACACAGTCTACGGAAGACATTGCTTAGCGACATGGCGGCAGCAGGCCAGAGAGTCGATGCTGCAGACCCCGCAACCCGCCGGTGAGTCAACCTCGGCTGCTGCCAGTCGCGAGTCCGTGCAGTGTTACTTCTGCAGACTCGAAAAGCACCCCTGAAAACTTGCCCGGCCCAAGAAGCGACCTGCTCCAGCTGCGGCAAGAAGGCCCGCCCCTGGTCAAGTCTACTGCATTTCCCCTCTCAGCCGAGGCCTGCGCGGCCTTCAGCCGTGTTAAAGGGGACATTGCCAAAGCAACAATGCATGCGATGGACGAGACCATTCCCTTCCAAGTAGAGAGTGACACCTCTGACTTTGCCCTGGCTGCTACCCTCAATCAGACAGGAGGGCCGGTAACATTCTTCTCTCGTACCCTCCAAGGCTCTGAAATTCGGCACTCCGCGGTGGAGAAAGAAGCCCAGGCCATAGTAGAAGCTATTAGGCACTGGAGGCACTATCTCGCCAGCAAAAGGTTCACCTTGCTGACTGACCAGCGCTCAGTTGCATTCATGTTTAGCAACCAACAGCGGAGCAAAATCAAAAATGATAAAATTTTCTGGTGGAGAATAGAACTCTCCACCTACAACTATGACATCCTGTACCGGCCTAGAACGCTCAATGAGCCCCCTCTTGCCCTATCCTGGGGAGCGTGTGCCAGCGCACAGCTCGACCAGCTATACGCCCTCCATGCAGATCTTTGCCACCCGGAGGTCACCCGCCTTTACCATTTCGTGAAAGCCCGGAACCTGCCGTACTCCCTTGAGGAAATCAGGACGATGACCAGGGACTGCAAAGTCTGTGCTGAGTGCAAACCGCACTTCTACCGTCCTGAAAAGGCACAACTAATCAAGGCCACCCGCCCCTTTGAGCGACTGAGTGTCGACTTTAAGGGCCCCCTTCCCTCCACTGAATGCAATGTCTACTTTCTCAACATAATCGACGAGTACTGGCAGTTCCCCTTTGCCATCCCCTGCCCCGATACCACTGTCACGTCCGTCATAAAAGCCCTGCGCCAGCTCTTCACTCTGTTCAGATATCCCTGCTATATCCACAGTGATAGAGGGTCCTCCTTTATGAGTGACGAGCTGCGCCAGTACCTGCTGGCTAGGGGCATTGCTACTAGTAGGACCACGAGTTATAATCCCCGGGGGAATGGACAGGTGGAGAGGGAGAATGCCACAGTGTAGAAGGCCACTCTCTTAGCCCTTAGGTCAAAGGGACTGCCAGTCTCTTGCTGGCAGGAGGTCCTCCTCGAGGCACTCCACTCCATCTGCTCCCTGTTATGTACGTCCACCAATGCCACCCCTCATGAGCGACTCTTTTCTTTTCCCAGGAAGTCTGCCACTGGGACCACCCTACCAGCTTGGCTGATGTCCCCAGAGCCAGTGCTGCTCCAGAAACATGCGAGGAGCAATAAATACTCCCCGATGGTTGAGAGGGTTCACCTACTTCATGCGAACCCCCAGTATGCCTACGTGATCTTACCTGATGGGCGGGAGGACACGGTCTCCATCCGTGACCTGGCGCCCGCAGGAGCACCAGACCCCTACCCCGAACACTCCACGGTGACTATGAACCCCGTACCCACTGATGTATATACCCACGAGACACCGCGCCCACCAAGCCCTACACAGACTCCTCATGACATTCTCATACCGGGTGCTACGCACATGCATGAGGGATCACTGATACTGAGCCAGCACAACCACCGTCTCCGGTGCAAACACCACCGGCACCTGTGCAATCACAGCCGGTGCTACGTAGATTGCAGCGACAGATTCAACCACCTGATAGACTTAACCTGTAAATATACTTGTAAGAAACTTTGCCCCGCGGGGACTCTCTTTTAAAACAAAGGGGGGGGGGGTGAATGTGGTAAACTATGTATACCTGTCTGGACACGCCCCTCTGCTGTCTGCTCCTGTGGCTCCTCCCACAGACCCCTGTATAAAGGTGATTGGAGGCACTGCTCCCCCCTCAGTCCCCAAGATGTTGTGGTCTCTTTTGCTGCTAATAAAAGCCTATCGTTCACTTCCCGTCTCCAAGAGTTATTGATGGTGCATCAACCCCTCATAATTTTGAATACCTCTGTCAAATCTCCTCTCAGTCTTCTATGTTCCAAAGAATACAGTCCTAACTTATTCAATCATTCCTTGTAACTCAAGCCCTCCAGACCCAGCAAAGACCTTGTAAGCTTTCTCTGTACTCTTTCAACGTTTGTTTACATTTTTCCTGTAGTAGGTAGATGATCAAAATTGCACATAGTACCCTAAATTAGGCCTTACCAATGTCTCATACAACTTCAACATAACATCCCATCTCTGTACTTCATAGATCATACTTTGATCTATGAAGGCCAAAGTGCCAATAGCTTTCTTTATAACTCTATCTACCTGTGGTGCCACTTTCTGCAAATTCTGTATTCCCAGATCCCTTTGTTCTACCACTCTTCAGTGCTCTGCCGCTCACTGTGTAGGACCTATGCTGGTCGGTCCTACCAAAGTGCAAAACCTCACTTTGTCTGCAATAAATTCCATCTGTCATTTTCAGCCCATTTTTCCGGCTGATGCAGATCCCTCTACACGCCATGCTAGCCTTACTTGCTGTCCACTACACCCCCAACCTTGGTGTAATCATTAAACCTTCTGATCCAGTTAACCACATTATCATCCAGATCACTGATACCAGTACACTGTAAAGAAACCAGCACTGATCCCTGCAGCACACCACTAGTCACACACCTCCAATCAGAGAGGCAACCCTCTACTACCACTCTCTGGTTTCTCGCACAAAGCCAATGCCTTATCCACTCCAGTTTATTTCATCATCTTGAATGCCAAGCAACTGAATTGTCTTAACTAAACTGTCCCATGCAGGATCTTGTTAAATGCCTTACTAAAGTCCATATAGACAACATCCATGCCTTGTCTTCAAAACACTTGTAGCTTCCTCAAAAAAATCTATAAGATTTGTTAGACATGACCTACTATGCACAAAGCCATGCTGACTATCCTTAATCAGTCCCTGTCTATCCAATTACTCATATATTCGGTCCCTTAGAATGCCTTCTTATAACTTTCCCACTACTGATGTCAGAATGACCAGTTTATAATTTCCTGGCTTATGTTCAGAGCCTTTTTTTAAAACAGCAGAACAATATTAGCCATTCTCCGATCCTTTGTATCTCACCTGTGGCTAAGGATGATTAAACATCTCTGATGGAGCCTCTGCAATTTCTGCACTTGCTGGATGTGAGTGATGTACAGTTCACCTCCGAGGCACCATCAATAAAGGCGACTCATACAGCTTCTCTGATGGAAAACATCAAATACTCTTGTTTCAGTCTGCTACAACTGAGAACCACTGCTGCATCTAAGGTCTGTACAGTTAGTAACAATTTATCACTGCTCAAAATGAACAGAAATAGGTCAGCTTCTGGCCGACGTGTTGCCCCTCTAAGACAGCAGCAGAAGAGATGTTGTCATGTTGGGCTAAAGAATGTTAAAGAAAACGAGGCTTTTGACTCCCAATACAGGTCCACAATCCCTTATCCGAAATTCTGAAATCCAAAACGTTCTGAAAACCGAAGATTTTTTTGCGAACAGCTGACGTCACTCAGGTGTGATGTGGCAGCACTAGCAGATGCAGCCAGACGTTAGTTGTGGCTCAGCGCTCGTACTGGTTACACACGCATTTGCTGATCGCTGATATTTTGTGTTCACTGTTGACTTTGTGTTTAATTTCACTGTGAAAATGTCAAAAAGAGCTGCCTATGGGTAACAATGAGAAAAAGAGAAGGAAGCATCTATCATTATCAATAACGCAGAAAGTGGAGTTATTGCAGAAGCTCGATTGTGGTGTGTATAAACAAGCTGGATGAACACAGCAGGTTGGGCAACATCCATTGAGAGGAGCAGTCAATGGATGCTGCCCTACCTGCTGAGTTCATCCAGCTCGTTTGGACGTGTTGATTTGACCACAGCATCTGCAGTGTACTTTGTGTTTGATTGTGGTGTGTCTGTGTGGTGTCTTACTGAAGAATATGATGTTGGAACTACCACTGTATATGATTTAAAGAAATAGAAAGACAAGTTTCTGAAGTTTTATAGTGACAGTGATGTTCTACATTTATTCCAATAAGTCATTTACCATGTGTTTGATTTGGTTCGTTTGAAGCTGTATATTTTTATGCTTTATTGAATGTTTTTGTTGGAAATAATTTCTTTTCTTGTCATTATTCCCTATACAACACAGTATAGCATTTACATTGTATTAGGTATTATAAGTAATCTAGAGATGATTTAAAGTATACGGGAGGATGTTCGTAGGTCTGGAGCTCCACTGGGTCCTAAAGTCCACATGCACAGAGCCAGGTTAAATAAGGGACTTGAGCATATGTGTTTTTTGGTATCAACGGTGGGGGGGGGGGGGAGGGGGGTTCCCGGAACCAATAAGGAGAGATTCTGAAATCTG
The DNA here is from genome assembly GCF_030144855.1 of Hypanus sabinus. Taxonomy (NCBI): domain Eukaryota; kingdom Metazoa; phylum Chordata; class Chondrichthyes; order Myliobatiformes; family Dasyatidae; genus Hypanus; species Hypanus sabinus. Next base: position 77,599,473 of record NC_082712.1, on the reverse strand, counting down.
AAAAATTCTGAATTCCGAAATGCAACTGGCCCCAAGGATTTCAGATGAGGGTTTGTGGACCTGTACCAATTATCTTGCTGGAAAACATACAGTCTTTGCTAAGTAAAATTGAAGATCTCAGAGCTAGGGTTTTACAACCCATTACAAACGCTTGCATCTTTTGTTTCATGGAATTTTGGTAAACTCCTTCCATTCTGGAAGCAGCAATTCAGATTGACAGGTTCATAATGCACCTCCAAGGTTGGACTGCTGAGTCTTTCAAAGCCAATGATGAATAGTGGAGTAGGCTTCATGATCAAATCCTCGTGGTGCACAAACTCGGCAGTGCTGTCCCAGTCCTGGAACTCAACGGGATTAAGTGTTGTCTATTTTACCTGCCACGGGAGATTTCAGCAATATTTTTGATAGCAGTGTACATATCAAACAGGCTCTAGACGAACTGAGTGACATAACCAACAGGCATGAAATAGTCCACCTGATGCCTTCCCATCATTCTGGGGATTTTAACCAAACAGCTTGAAAAAGTCTTTAAATAATTATTGCCAACAAATCACTTGTAGTACCAGCGTAGCCAACACACTGGACCACAGTGATGACCACATCATCAAGGGTGTTTACCATTCCATCCCACACCCACACTTCGGAAAGTCCAATCACCTGGCTGTACTTCTACTCCCAGTGTATAGGCAGAGACTGAAGACAACAAGAAGGTATGGACAAGAAAGGCACAGGAGTGCTTACAAGATTGCTTTGAATTAGTGGACTGGACAATATTCAGGGATTCATCTTCGCGTCTGAATGAGTATGCCACAGTTGTTACCAACCTCATTAAAACCTGTGTGGATCTGTGTGTGCCTACAAAAACTTCCTGTACATACCCAAATCAAAAGCCATGGATGAACCCGAAGGTTAGTTGTCTGCTGAGGACTAGAGCTGTGGCATTTGAGTCTGGTTACCCAGATCTGTACAAGAAAACCAGGTATGACTTGCAGAGGACTATTTCAAGAGCTAAAGAACAATTCTGAGCAAGGCTAGAGGTGACATCAGATGCACGTCAATTCTGGTAGGGTCTGCAGGCCATTAGTTCCTACCTAGCAAAACCTAACATCATGAATGCCAGTGGCGCTTCACTCCCAGACAAGCTCAATGCCTTTTAAGCTTGCTTTGAAACAGAGAATAAAATAGTAGCATAGAAGATCCCTGCAGCACCTGGTGTGATCTCAGTTTTGGAGGCTGACATCAGGCTGTCTTTCAAGAGGGTGAACCCTCAGAAGGTGATAGGCCTCGATGGAGTACCCGGTAAGGCTCTGAAAACCTGTGCCAACCAACTAGTGGGGTTATTCAAAGACATTTTTAATCTCTCATTGCTACAGTCAGCAGTTTTCACCTGCTTCAGAAGGGCAACAATTATACCAGTGCCCAACAAGAGCAGGGTGAGCTGCCTTAATGACTATTGTCCAGTGGCACTCAGATGTATGGTGATGAAATGCTTTGAGAATTTGGTCATGGTCAGAATCAACTCCTGCCTCAG